>NC_053409.1:8907975-9207975 GCF_016859285.1 Xiphias gladius | reverse complement strand
AAATCATTCCTACTCTTATTCTTCACCATGTCATTTGTTGATGATGAGCTTGTAACACCGGAAAAAAAATTTGCTATCAGCCAAAGAATTCCCCACAGAGAGAGAGAAAATACGGAAACACATCAGGGACAATCAAAACTGGGATTAACAAGCCTAGTTGCTGTTAAATTAAATTAAAACGCTCGCTAAATTCATTACGCTCGGCAAGACCAAAAATTTCCCTCCAGAAATACGGTGATTTTTCGTCGTGAAATAAAGTCCATTAAGGTCGCGTGCTGCTTCCCAGGCTACCTGAAAAATCGAAAGCACCTTGAGACGATCTGTCGTTTTGAAAATATTTTTATTTCGATAGACAACAACGATATACACATACAATCAAAGCGCTATAAAAGCCAACATTTAAGAAAAATAACTTGTCCTTAAAAAAGATTGCATCTAAGGTAAGAGCTTTACGTTTTTGTTTTTTTTTTTCCTTCCTTTTTACAAGAGCTGTGGAGATTGAAGATTAAAACCCGACCCACGACAATTATCACAACTCGTAAACCCGACAAAAGAAACAAGCAAACAAACAAAAACAAAAACCAAACGGAACATTTTGGCTATACGACATGTAAACTGCCAGAGCGATTCACGGGGGGAAAAAAATCACAACAAACACAACAATAAGTTACATAAAATAATTAGAATAAATAAATAAATAAACATATGATGAAAAATATTGCAACAATCTTCAATAATAATTATAAAATATGTGCCAGCATTCAAAATTAAAACAATCTATGTTGACTTTTTTTTTTTTTTAAGGCAGTTATACAGCGGGATTTTGGATGTGTATGCAGGCTATTTCGGACTAGGCTTATTTGTATACTAAAGGCATTTGTGGTTCTACTAAACAGGGAATGCTTCAGTCACTCTTCTCCACCCCCCCCCACCCACCCACCACCACCACCACCAAGACGAAGCTGATGAGTTCTGTCGTTCACAAACTGGCGTAAAGCTTCAGCGACAGAGCAGTCACGTCCGGAGGATCCGAAGGGCTTTGATTGGGGGGGGGGGGGTTCTGAGAATTTTAAGACATTTCTTAGGTCTAGAAGCTATCATTGAGCACGTGTGCTGTCCTAGAAAAATACCCTTTAACAGTCAAACTAACGCTTTGTATTATTATTTTCTTGATAAACTAATTTGAGAAAGAAAATCTCAAAATAGGCCTATATGTAGTTCAAATATAGAGAGAAGCATTCAACAATCACTGATTGGCATGGAAAAAGACACCTCATTGGACACCACTTAAACATCAAACCGCCCTGCCCTCCATTGGCCTAAAGTTATGGCAGTGAGCACATCACAAACTCTTTATTTTTTAACTCCAACGCCACTTTTTGTTTCTCTTTTTCTTTTTCTTTTTTTTAACCCCCCCACCCACACACACACACACACACACACACACACACACATCCCATCAAAGGCACGAGTTTTGTGTTGTCTTCAGCAGGCGGGGCGCACCGGCATTTGGAGCAGGATCACCTGCCTGTTCTCCGAGGGGTGGCACTTGTTTATGTGCCTGGTGAGCCCCGGCGAGCTGTACAGAGTGGCGGGGCAGTATTTGCACGGGTAAATCTGGGAGGAGTGCATGAGGCGCAGGTGTCGCTCCTGGCCGGCCCTGCTGGTGAAACTCTCCCCGCACACCGGGCACAGCAGGCAGTCCACCGGGCTCAGATTGAGGGGGCTTTGGTTTGAGGCTTCTTCTGAGGAGGAGGATGATGATGCAGTGGAGGAGGAGGAGGAGGAGGAGGAAGAGGAGGATGACACCGGTGCCTGCTCTGCAGCGCGGTCGCTGGTTTGAAACCCGTGCTCCTCCAGCACTTTCTTTTGCAAGGCCTGGTGTCCCATGATGTGTTTTCTTAGGTATGCCTGTCGCTTAAACCTCTTCCCGCAGAACTGGCAGTCATACGAGCCATCTTCAGAACCCGACTCGGACAGACCTGGACTCGGGGTATCTCTGTCACTCACGTCTTTGGCTTCGTCGGAGACTGGCTTGACACTTAGCGGTGGCATTTTGGCCATTTCAGGTTTGATGCCCGGTGCGGGGGGCATGGCCGGTGCGCCGGTGGCCCGGGGTTTGTGCCAGCGGCGGTGAGAGGCGAGGTTGGCCGGGCAGCTGAACATCTTATCGCACTCGGGACACCGGTACTCGACCCTGACAATGCGGGAGCACTTGTGCTGAGCCAGAGAGAAGGGATCCGCGTACGCCTCCTTGCACAGCTGACACACAAACTCCCCCAAAGGCTTGTTTCCTCCGGAGGACTGCGCCCTCGGCTTCATCTCCACCGGCCCCTCTTTGATTTTGAGACCAAGCACGGGAGAAGTCGTCACCTCGTCTTCAAAGTTGAGTTTTCTAATGGCTTTGGGTTTCTTGGAGGCGGGTTTAGATTTGCGCTCTGTACCGTCAGCTGCGGGTCTTTTGGCGGCGACCCGGTTGCTCGGTGGCGGGAGGCTGCTGGTGGTGCCGCTGCGGCTGCTGTTGCTGGTACCGATTTTCAGGTCGACCGGGGCGTACAGGAGGTGGTCCAGGCCGGAGAGGGAGGCGGGTGTCGGGAATGACTCGGCAGAAATAGGCGAGCCCAGATTGAAACTTCGCTCAAAATATCCCCTGTCGTGCTCCTTGCTGATGGGCCGGGTGGGGCTGTAGAGGGCTTGGCAAACCGCCTCTGGGTTGCCGAACTGTGCCGGCTTCTCCAGTCTCGGCACCGGCGCGTCAGCCGCGGTGAAATCCGGCGATGCTGCGGCGCGGTCCGGACTGGACGCCACGGACATCGGCGGGGAGGGGTCCGCCTGACTCGGCAAGGCAGCTGGGGTGGGTGGCTCCTGGAGGTCATCTTCGTCCGAGCGAGTCCTGTAGGAAACATGTGCAGATTTCTTGTTTCTTTTTACCAGGAATCCTTTGGGCATCTTGGCGAGTCAAAGCGGAAAGGCACTTCGGGGAGGTGGGTGAAGTCTCGAGTATCCAGGTTTGTTAGAAATGTGGCAACACTAGAGGCTTATGGGACTTTATCTCCCTAGTATATTGATCCTTCTGTTGCTGAAATGTTTTCGTCTCTAAGGCATAGCTCCACTCTTTTTATGCCGGAATGATGCTATTGTTCTCGCCCCCCCCGTCGCAGCATCCCCGACCAATCGGATGAAACCAGGACCCCAGCGGATTTGATTGTGGGAGGGCTCAGAGCCCGGGTCTGGTGAATTTCGTTGGAGGATGTGCAGATAGCTTAGCAGATGTACTGGCGGTTTTTTACATTAATGTGGTTTGCGCTCGGCCCCTCCCCGACAGAGGCACACGCCGGGACCCTCCTCTTTTTACGGTCTGATGGGCCCCTATACAAATGCACACGTGCCACGGCTTTGTGGCTCTCCTCTGGGGGCCACAGAGCTGCCAAAAGGAAATGCCCGTCACTGCCACAATCATCACAGTTTAGAATTAAGACGGGGACGAGACAGGCTTGGTTAAATTCTAACCAAAAGCTCAGTTTGGGCCATTTTCTTGCTGTGATGTTGTTCAAAGCGGCAATTCACCTAATAGACGTAACTGTGTATATGAAGAAAAAAAAAACCCCTGTTGTGCACGTTCTCTCCAGATTGTTATCTCCACACGGTCCACAGCTGTTTATTTCCTTCTAGCCAGGCTCCAGCCTCTTTTACGCACGATCTTTACGCACATTACGCAGGCCTACCGGCAAAATATATTGCCCGGTTTTTATAGACTTTTGTTTTATTATGTCTTAAATAAACACCATAGACGGAGGGTTTCTTTATTTTAGGGCACGTGTCTGCCTCGGTAGTTTAACTCGACATATAAATCAGACATCTCGCTGCATACATAAGTAATAAGAAGGCCCTCTGGTCTTTGTGCACAATAGCCACGTCTGCCCGTGCCTGGATATCCCTGTCTTTTTTTTTTTTTTTCCCCCCGTTTGAAAGGCAAATTGACCTCTTAACTGTGAAACGGGACTCACGGCCAATCTGGCCCACAGCTAGACGCGTGCTGGGCGGAATCAGTACGCCAGACAAAGAAGGCCGCAGCCGAGGCTTGTGTTGCAAAATGCCGCACAGATACCCAGAGCTAAGATGTACAGCTGGTGTTGGGGCTGTTTTCGGGACATTAATTGTTGACTATGGGCCCCTTTCTACTTAAAAACATCCCGTTTGCTTCAAGATTTAGCTCTGAAGTGCGTCGGATCCAATAGTTAAACAAGTAAAGGTGTCTCCTGATTTGTTATATCGGAATCATTTCTTAAAACTCTAAACTCGGTTTCAGTAAAACTCTAATTCTGCAGCTTCCTGTCTGGCTCACAAAGACAACTTTTTTTCCCCGTCATCTTTACCAGCTCCCCTATGGTTTCTGTGCATACTTCACGTTTTCTATTTTTCTGCCTTTTTTTTTTTTTTGTCCCTATAAAGGCTAGATGTAGGCTGCAGTGCGCCACTTGGCAGAGAGCGCATTCTTTTTCCTTTCAGTCGGCAGACCAGGGAGGAATTAATCTCCATCGCCGTACATTGTTCCCCTCATTTGCATAAAGCTGCAGTATGACCAAGTCAAATAATTACACAATCGGAGCCGAGCCGCAGGCCTGCGCCTTCCTTTCATTGGGGCCTCCGTGTCCCGGTGCCTTCTCACCTGCCTGGGAGCACTCCGTGATTTGGGTCAGAAAGTTTTAAATGACACATTTGCGAAAAACTTCCAAAATAAACAAAAGTTTCGGGTTCTTGTTAGGGGAGTGAAAACCGCACATATAAAGCCCTTTAACGTCTTAATTCAGTGACTATTGATGTTTGAACATTTCTCTGTGAAGTATTCGTCGAAAATCAAATTTCCCTTTGAATCACAGCTGCGCGTGTTCTCCCTCTTTTGTTTTCCCGGGCTTCGCCGACTCACCTACGTTGCATTATATTAAAATCGGCTATAGATGCTTTCAACACCACTTTTCTCGTTCCGGTTACATCGTGTTTCCCTCCCGGGCTCCGTTACTACTCGCTCTTTCAGCCTGCGCATCTATTAGTCGTGGTTTGTTGGGAGTTCAAGCTTTGATGGCATTTTAACGACCCCCCCCCCCGTGATCGTTTCAGAGGGGCGCGTGGGCCGGTGTGCTGGCCTTGGCCACACCGACGCATGCGCGTGTTTGCTCAGTGGCGCGTGCTGCCCTGCGCGGACGGGAAGCATAGGCGCCTCATTAGCATACAGCTGCAGCCGCTTTAACGCAGGCTGGACTACAAACCCCCAAAACCCAATCACATGCTATAGGATTTTAAACGTTGCTCTCATGTATTTTCCTCTTGCCCGTAGGCTGTGCTGTCCGTGTACTTATTTAGATTAAAGATCAAAGTTGAAAATGTTAGAATAAGTCATGTTTTAACTTCTCTTAAGTGATTTAAAATTATGTTCCTTTACAGTGGGTCCGGATTTGTCCACATTTCTGTAAATAACCAGTTTAAAATTACGCCTAAGCTGCTGTAGGCCTGATTGTTCATGACTAAACTGTATAACCAGGAGTCCTGAGTGGAAGATTTCTGGCCTCGGAGCCCAGTTCCTACTTCTTTGCACCACCTACAGGATGAAGGATTATTGCTGAGGCCCCAACAGAGAAAGGTTACCTGCAGTTTTGCGCTCAGATCTCTTTGCAGGCATCTCACCGTGCTCTTTCCGTCAAACATTAACCACCATTACAGGGAGCCGTTGGGCAGTTTGGTTACTTCACAAAGGTTAGGTCACCCTTATCCTCACCATACATGTACGGTAACTTCTCTAGCCTCGGCTGCTTCTCGGATGAACGTCTGGCTCCGTGCGCTGTGACAACCTGGGCCAATCTGAAGGTGCAATAGGACATGATTGTAATTGGTGCTCACTGCGCGGCCACCTTCAATGCATTGTCAATCAGTTATTGCAATTGATTAGCCGAGGTCCTATTCTGGCCGGCTGTAATCTGATAGAGGGCTCTTTCAGCACCATGGAGAGAGCCATGGGGACCCAGATTTAATTAGGGCTGTGCTGTGGACACAGCACAGCTTCAGCTTCAGCTTTTGTTCCCAAAACTGAGAGCGGGCAGGCACCACCAAGAGAACAAAGACATAGTAGAACAGAAGTACCAGAGTTTAATAAAGTAATTGATTCTTAAATACGGTTTTGAAAGGGCTCGTATAAAACACATTTAAACAGTTTCTACAGAGGGCAACAGCTCTTACCTATTCCATAATGGCTCAGTTCTCCTCTGTACTCTGTTTATCAATCTACCTGTGTGTTGCAGGTCACATTTTATGAGTTTTTCTTCAATGTGACTTAACATAATATATTTTTTTCTCCCGTTTTTGTAGAATAAATCATTGCTTGGCCTGAGATCGAGCGCCTTTTCCCTATAGTAGACCAAGTCCTGTTGCTGTTTGTGGACCTGCTCTTTCAGGACAATGATTGTTCTTTCATTCAGAAGACAAGTTTCACTGCAGTTTCAGGAAGTTAATGGAACTTGAATCAAAACACTAGAATCTGGAGGTTGTCTGCTATATCTTGTGGTTTTAGGGGGAAAACAGTAAAGACTCTACCATTTTGGTTAAAAGCTTTATAAATGGTCAATTTTTGTAGTATTTCATCAGAGTTTTTGTCAGCTGTTGATTTTTTAGTTCTTAATTTTCACGTGAATGAATCAATTTAGACTTTGATGGACTTTTCTGTTGGTAGAGTGATCACAGCAGCATTCAGGAAATCCTTGTACTTGCCCAATCCTACTGATATGTATGCTGAAGTGACTTGAAATGACTCCAAAGGATATCTTAAATGCAAGCCAAAACACTTGTTCATTCTTTGCGGCAAGATCCTTGTGACGCTTTCACCAAAGTCAACTGTGTGCCACCAGTTGGGTCACGCATTCTTGATTCCCAATTGTCGGTTTTTCTCATGGAGGACCTGGAAAACCATCTGTTGGCAGTCTCAGTTAAGTCAAAATGTGTCACGGTGAAACAGCAGCCAAACAGCACCTGTAAAGAGCAACAATAGTAAAAGGTTTGTAGCTAGCTTCTGGAAAAGAAGACCGACTGTAGTGTAGTACCAGCAAGATCAATGGGGAAATTGCCTGTTTGGCCATGAGAGCAACACAGAGGTCACTGTCTAGACTTTAAAGTGTACTTAAGAAGGATGCCCACGAGACCAGGTTACTGTGAAAAGCCCTGTAAAGTGGTATAGCTCTGAGCTTTAGACTAATGGTCCTTGGTGTTGACTGGGAATGTCCCTGATGTTATCTGTACTTTTGACAATGATGCTGATGACTCTATGAGGACAAGGACAGATGTTTCTGGGCTTTTATCTTTTTTTTCTGAAAATGTTCTGTGGAGCTGGCTAGTAAAACGGTCTTTTGGCAACATAGAGTATATGCTGCACTGTATCTTTAGAATGGGATTATGATCAAATCCACTGCAAAATAAGTAAGAAATGCAAAATCAACAATTGCAAAAAGGTTGCTTATGACTTGAGGGAAAACCATAGATGCTTTTTTATTGGTTATATCTAATATTGCGTGTGCACAGACATATGAACAAAGGCTTCAAAGGGAC
The DNA here is from genome assembly GCF_016859285.1 of Xiphias gladius. Taxonomy (NCBI): domain Eukaryota; kingdom Metazoa; phylum Chordata; class Actinopteri; order Istiophoriformes; family Xiphiidae; genus Xiphias; species Xiphias gladius. Next base: position 9,200,385 of record NC_053409.1, on the reverse strand, counting down.
AACGCCAGATTATTTTTTTTCTTGTAAAGAGGCTCTTATTAGAAGAGGTCTTCCTGCATATCAGGCATATCAGTTGCTGGAGTCCCAGGGGCATGTTTAGCTCTAATTTACTCATCAAAAACATCAGAGTGTCTCTCAATAATCTCCACAGTCCATTGGTTGTTTGGTGGGGAGTCCCTTGTCAGAAAGCATGCCCTGGAATGTTAAACACTAATTCACCTCTGAGCTGCGGAGGTGGATAAAGTGATTGTTCTATCTGGGAGCTGATTAAAACAGGCTCTGGCCTGTTTTCCCCTTCTGCGTTCACCTCTGACGTCCATCACATTCATTTCTGTATTCATGAGTGGATGAGAAAGCACAGGCAGAGCGGCTGCCGTATTACAGATAATAAGGCCAGCGGGCACCACATTCGCTGCCACAGGTTTCCCCCTGCCCGGACTCATTCAATTACCTCACAAGCGTTCTCTGAGGCACAGCTGCACTATGGGGGTGAAGGGGAGTAAATTGAGGTACCTTCATGTAGACATGCACATGCACGCACGCGCACACGCGTGCACACACCTCACAGATACAAAGAAGTGGACGAGGCACACACACTGCAGCAGGAGCAACCAGCATTTAAAGTATCTTACTGGCAAGCATTTGGCTTAGAAGTCAATACATTTCTCAAACAAGTAGACAACAAAAAAGATCCCTTCTCTGTTCCCTCACTGGCTCCCTGAAGATGGTAATGATACTGATAATGACTCCATGTAAGAAAAATGAAATCAGGGCTATTGCTCATAGACTCTATATATGAGGTCACCATTATCTTGATGAAATTGTAGACAGCAGTTGTATCATCTAGGAGCATGAAAGATGGACTCTGGCAGACCTAATGGGCCATATCCTTTATCTATTGACATATGGAGCTACACACTGCTCATCTTTCTCATAGCCTTAAACGATTAGTGAGCTTATCTCACTTACTCATACAAAGATGCATTAAACACATGTTAAATACATTATTGTCCTGTTTCTAGAATTAATATTCACAACGTTACATTTTAAACTATAGATCTCAATGTGTCCACTGAGTGTTCTCACAGCAACCAGTCTCTCCGAGAGAAGAGTGGTTGCTGTCCATGGTACTGAACGTCTGCCCTTGACTTTACAGTGGCAGCGGCCTCTTAGTGCCTCAGGCTCCATAAAACACACAAGGCCAGTGGGAAATAAAAGTTGGTGCGTGGTCAGCTTTAAGCACCTGGAATAACGGGAGCCAGCTTAATGAGCATTCACAGTTTTTCTGCTGCTCCTACTCTCAGATGACCGATAATGTATCCCTGAAATAAGTTTTAACATGAGGGTGATCTTTTTTTATTTTACAGTATCACAAACAACTTGTTTTGTTTTGAAAATTTTAAAAATAGTTCTCTATTTTGGGAAACACAATTACTTGCCTTCTTGCCGAGAGTTAGATAAAATGACCGCTACCACTTTCGTGTCTATATGGCAGTCGTTTAGCTTAGCTTAGCACACAGACTGGAAACGGGGAAACAGCTAGCCAGTAAAAATACACCACTACTAGCACCTCTTAAGTTCATTAATGAACACATTATATATATCTCATTTGTTCCTCCATACCAAAACCAAGTATAAAAACGCCACCTTGTGGTTTGCACGGGGAAAGACTCCAGGAAGCTATTTCACCTGGTACGGGTCAACAAATAAACCCCTGTAAAACCAAAATGTCTTGTTTTTAGACTTTGGTGTTTGGACAGATTAAACAAAGCAAATGGAAAGTGTAAATCAGTGAGCTTTAGAGGTGCTGGTAGGGTGATTTTTGTTCCGTTTGGGCAGAGCCAGGTTAGCTGTGCTTAGCTAAGGTAACTAGCTTGAACCTCCAGCTACATACTTATTTACAGCCATGGCAGTGATATAAATTTTCTTAGCCAACACTCGGCTCACTTTGACTTCAGAGTAGTGTTGGCTCGGGACTAAGAAGTTATATGCTATTTCACACATATTTCAACCCCTTTTTTCTCCTGTTGTTGTGGCTGTTCTCCAAAGAGATTTACAAGAGTCTAAGAAATGTAAGAAAAGTATTGGAAACATTTTGGGCTCAACTATGTAAGTGCATCCTTAACATATGAACATTAACAGAGGTACCTTTTACTGACCTTTGAATTTGGAATGCCACATTTTCCAAACAAAGAATTCCCAGAATTGGCACACTCTTCATTAGGTGCCATAATTTGCATTCTCTTATAATTGTGCTGCTTCCTTGATTATTAAATGATCACCCTAATTAAGGAGCATAATAGGGTTAATCAGACTCGGCTCCTCACACTTATTATTATTCCTGCAAAAATCGAAGGAAAAAGATACAGTACTTGATTAATTATATCAGCCTTTTCATCAGCTGAGCTACCATCCCCCCCTCTGAAATTAATATCATGTTGTAAATGGAAGGAAGGAGCTGGCCGGACACAGACAGATGAAAGATCTCACTCAAATTAATTAAGCACTAATTATGCAGCGGGAGTTGGGAACAGTTTGCATAATGAGCTCTATCAAAAGAGATCAGTCATGGAGAGGGGCTGTAGAGTTTATATACAGCCTTCAGATGATACACAGACACCACTGCACTGCCTGAAGAGGGCTAGCAGAGACGTGGGAAGAGGGTTAAAGCACTCTGAGACCTGAGTCGTGAGGTTGAGGAGTGTTTTGTTTGGTTTGTCAACATGCTATGAACTGGCAGCTTCCTCGCTTTGCATGTTTTGTGCCGCAAATGTGGATAGTTCCATTCTCACTTAAAGATATTACATCTGTCCTGGGGCTGTGTGTGACTCTTTTTCTTTTTTTTTCTTTCAGCTTTAACATCAGATAATGAATTCCCTGCTCCAGCAAGAGGCAATAAGAACAGAATGTACCTTTAAAATCGAGCTAATCGCAAACAACCTGCAGCCACACTCCAGGGAGCTTTAAGACCCTAATCACCTCCCACTCCAATTCTTGTGGTGTTCAGTTATTGTTGATCAGGGAATATACTGTGGCTATCTATTTAGACAATGGGAAAAGGGATTAAACAGACAGAAACTCTCTCTGTCTTAATCGCCTGTTTAATCACAGCCACTGTGTAGTGTATGGAGTTGAGTTACTTGAACTGATTTGTGCCATAGCAGCAGCAATCATGCATAGGCTAATCAGGGTGCACAGCCCAGTACTGCCCTTAAAGGTCTCCGAGTGGAATTACAAAGACTATGATTAGTTAATCAAATGAAGAACCCAATGTCCTTTCTTTATTTGTGTATACACCTTATCTAAATGGAAATTGTATAGCTGAGGCACTTCCAGAAGGACACATCTACATGTGAATGATCCTCCTTGAGCCCTTGGCAGTGAATACAGAATAAGATCTCTCACTCCCAATCATCGTGTTATGGCATCGTGGAGACTTTTACATGTCTGAATGATATTTGTTGTCAATGCTCATGGGAATGATGCAATCACTCAGTCTGTGGTGAAGTAAATCAGGAAGCACTAGACAGCAACTCTTCAAATACACATGATGATGTGTGCCAGAACGTCAAGACTGTATTATTGTGAGAGTGGAGAAAAAGGGACAACAGACAGGCTGTGGAAGTAAGGCAGCTTATTGAGAGAACATACATTCCAGGCTTTATATCTTCGTACGGATATGGCACACCTGAACAGTTCCATGTACCACTTTAAAGGGTTAATTAGTTCATTTTGATTCATTAGGTTGGTTATCATTTCATTAGGTGTATGTTTTCAAGCAGCATTACCTGAATACAGATCATTCTAATAACCTTGGATAACATAATACATTTAACATCCGTAACATGACGGATAACCCGCGTAGCGTACAGCTTTATTGGCTTACCAGTGTGGCAAAGGTTAGCTAGAAATCACGCTAGTTAAGTTTGAATTAAAATATCTTTTATAAATATTGAGCGAAGGCATACTTGTGGAGCTGTTCTTCCATGACTAAACTTTCCATGTTATGCTTCCTTAAACCCATCTAGTTTATTTTAAGGAGCTTTCCAGTTGATGGTTAACGTAATAAGTCTACCTAACTGGCTAGCTAACGGTTAGTTTGTCAGACAGAATGACATTTAACAGACATCTAGCTGTCACCTTGGAGCGTAATTTGATTCATGCATGTATCTTATTTTGAAATGCTTATGCTAACGAGACAGTCACAGTGCTAGAGATATGTGTGCTATCAGCTTGAGTTAGCAAAAATTGGATTATCGCACACTGCCTAGGCACAGCTCTATAGCTATCTTTTTCAGTAGCTTAGCCAAAAAACATTAAAGGTTGTTTTTTTTCTGTGCAAGTGTAATATTAAACCTTAAGAAGCATAAGGTTTTTTTTCATTTTGGGGATACACCCTTATGAACTTTTGATGAGTAGAATAAACCGACACATTGATATATGTGACAAGACACCCCAGTTTAGCCTCATAGGAATATTTTCTCCACATCCCTAAAAAATGTGCACTGAATTATATTTAGATAGATTCAGATTTTATTATAAAGCCATTTTTTAGCATCAAAGCAAACCTTTTTCTACCACACGTCCTTCTGTCAAACGTGCTGTTAGACATTGGGACTGTTGTTCCTAAAGAGAAAAGAATTTCCCTCCATTGCTTTGTGATAACTTCCGTCCAGGGACCGCAGACTTGACCCGCTCACTCCCCTAAGAATCACCTCTATTATTTGTCAGTGACAGCAGCCCTTTGGAGGGCAGTGGCCTCCATGAAAGGTACAGGGTCGTGGATGTCCTAATCCATCTATGTCTGCCAAGCGATTGATTGTGATTTAGTGCGTGGGGCAGGAGATGGTGGGGTTCCATTCTGATGAGCGATAGGTGGGAACCCTTTGACTCCCAGCACATGGCAAGCAGAGGCAGGGCTATGATGAAGGGTCAGAGGCAGCTGGTGGGGGTAACTGGGATGGATCTGGGGGTTGGATGGAGGCAATGGGGAGGCTGTATGGATCACAAGATAGAAGGTGTCAGAGATCCAGGACAAAGCCTCCCCAACCAACCGCCTGAGTCTATCACTTAGCTCATCCATCACCCATCCAGCTTTGTGGTTAGCATAAAGGTTGCTAGCTAATCTTTTTATCATCAGGGGAATAATGGAGATGACAGTGAGTAGTAGTCAGGCTGCACCAGTAGTATAAGGCCTTATACGAGTGGACTTTATTCAAGCCTGATGAAAGGAGTGTGTGCTTCCCTTTCAGGACTCCTTTAAGAAGTTTGCGTTAAAGGTATACCTCTACAGGTAATGTTTGTTTATACATCAGCTAACGGTTACACATGAGCATATGATTGAGCGGGCTGACTGCTTAGAAATGACCAAGTCCCTCAGCTTTTAATTCTGAATGAAGTTACTATGAATCTGAAAGGATTTTCCTCATACCGTGCTCTGAGAAAATGAGAGGAGATATCTGCCCTGATTAGGAGACTAAAAACTTGTCTAGTATGAAGAAGATATGCTTGATATCCTGTCAGCTGCTCTAATTTCCCAGTTCTCTTCAAAATATCACAAGACCCCAGACAGATATGCCTAATACACAATATCTAATTGGAAATCAGAGGGAAATACTTAGAAAATAGTATAATCTTTAAATCTCAATACTCAGGAGCAAAGCTCAGAGAGATGATTCTTCCCATTCTTGACTGAGCTTGTCTCCCAGTTCAAGTCTGATGTTGGAGACAAGCTGTCCTTGGAAGGATGTTAAGCTCAGCCTCAGCCGCGCTTCACTGGGCCGTGCTGGCAGCTTAACTCCGTAATCAACCTGAGAGGCCTCGTTAGAACAGACATTAGGCAACTGTTTGTGGAAATGTGATGTATTGTACCAGATTTTTTTGAATAATGAGAGCTTTTTCTGCTTTTTATTGTATATCATATTGACTAAAATTATTTTAAAAGCACAGGCCTGCTGTTATAAGTGAGTTATAAAAGTTGGAGTAAATTCAACCTTAATATTCGGAGGGCAGAAGTGAACAAAAGCTGATGTATTGTCAATCACAGGAAGTTGTCTGAGCCAGGTGAATGTGGAGACAGTAACCCGATCTGCTGTTGACAGAACAGGAACAGGTGCTCCAGCAGAACTAATCCATACATGCACACTAGACACAGGTCATCCATTAAGGCAGACTGATTCAAAGCTTTAAAAGACTACTCATCAACAATCCCAGGCCCGGCCTTACCTTTTCTGTTGCCATGATACCAAATTGCAGTAATTCAAGATGGCCTGCATTGGAAAGGGAAAGGAATGTTCACTGTTTGCGCAGCTAATGCTGGAAACATTTTGTCACACAAGGGATGCGGGAACATTACTGGAAATGATGTCTGAACTTTATGAAAGGAAAATTAAATGGATGGGTGATTTGCTGTCTGAAATATTAGATACACAAAATATACTTGAGCTCTATTTCACGAAAGTTTCTTAATGCAGAAAATTGTTTAGTATACGGGGCTCAGGGAGGCTTAGATAGCATTGGGCTGAATATGGAGGCAGCTTATTGTTATCCCTTCCATGACCATCTCAGATAATAGTCACATGTAAAAAACATATAAACCCAAATTCACTTTGATTCAATGTTATTATCAAACCCACTGCGAGACGACCCCAAATGCCACATGAAGGTTTACAGGCAGAGGCCAGACATCTGCTCCGCTCTGATTGGTTGACAAGCCAACAGCAGTCTCACCTGTTATCCACAGCCCAGTGCATGGTAAACACCCTCAGTCAGACCTGCAGGGAGAAGGAGCCCATCTGGTCAGCAGCATTAACAACCAGCTCTTTAACAATGGCTTCCAGGAAAAGGAGAAGGGCACAACAGGCCATATCAGCCAATAAAAACAGGCTATGCATGACATTTAGCGCCTGATGCAGGGCTTAGCAGTATACAGGTTACCTACTGTCCGCATCAGCCCCTGGCAATAAAACAAAAGGCAATCTCACAGAGCGGGGGGGGGGTGCTGTGTATAAAGCCGCCTGTTTCGGTTGTTGATCTCATAATATGTGTGTAAAGATGCAGACAGAGTTTAAGTTAAAGCCATTAAGGGAATCGTTTTCAGGGTGATTTCACATAAACATCAAACAAGAAGACAGGCAATACCTTTAGTTATGCAAATACTATTAATCTCCATTTTTCATAGCGTGAAAAGTGTCATTGCATCCAAAGAGGAGGGACAATGACAGCTAATGTTCTTTTGTGAAGAATAGCTAGTTTTTTAGAGGGATGTAAAAAGTGAAAAATTCAACAGATGAGAAGAGAGAATGTCTGAAGATCATCTAGCTGTAAAAGCGGTGGAGTGGAGTGTGAAGTGGTTATTTGACTAAACAGTGCCATCTTGTGTTCAATTATTCAACCCAGCGCGTCAGGAAAGTGCTTATGACAGATGGAAAAACCAATACTGTTGCAATTTACATCAAAATTAAAAGTTTGAGTTCTTGTTTTATGACAGCAGATTACGAACTGTTTCTAAGTACGATGCACTTGAATTTACTTATAACCATTTTCTTAATATTGCACACTGGTCAGCTCTCTGATGTGGCTTTCAGATACTATTGAATAAGAGCAGTGCTGTACGACATTACACTTCTGAAAATGGACTCTAACAGGTCAGAAAACAGGGGTAACTTTTGCTTATTAGATATTTGATGGCCTCTATTTTTACAACTGCCTCCACCTAGCATGCAAAGGATGGAGACAAAGTCTCTAAATGAGATCTAGGGAATACAAAAGGGATGTGAAGACAGAAAGGTTCGGGGTGGAGTTTGAACAGCAAGCAATGGGCTCTCTACAGCTGCTGGCACTAATGAGGATAATTACCCCAGTAATAACATTAGCCTATCTGAGGGAATGGAGGGGAAGGACAAGTGGTTGTGTTTGTGTGTGTGTGGGTGGGTATGTGAGCGTGTGTGCGTGCACGTGGTCGCTGTATGTGTGTGTGCATGCGTGGAAGGGCGCGTGCCTTCCCTTCTATCTCACTTGCAGTCTCTCCCTCATTCCCTGAATCTCAATATCTCTTTGTTAGCCCACAATAATTGTATTTGGGCCTCATATCCGCCATATCAGATTCGAGTTTGTACAAGGTAATTAGCAGAGGAAGGGAAGCCTCCACACCAGGAGGACAAATGCCCCCATGACATCATTCTGGCTCCACTCAGGGGGGGAAGCTTTTTTTTCCCCCCCTCCTCCTCTTCTTCATCTTTCTTGCCATTCACCTGTCAAAAAGAGCACTGAATACGGGCAAAAATGTAATGGCAAGTGAAAGTTGATGACATTGAAAAGGAGGCGAGTTGGGATTAAGACGATAAAGAAATGAAGAGAAGAAGGAGAGATAAAGAAGAGCAAGGGCTGGAAAGTGATTTGAGATGAGATGGAGGGCTGTGTTTTCGCCACAGGCCTGTAATCTCCAATCAGCTTTGACTAACAGACAGCGGGGGAAAGTTCCTCCGCGTTAATGCAGCTTGCCATTCAGAAGGAGCCGGTGTATCCAGCAGGGAGTCGGGGGATGAGGGGAGGATTAACTGGCACTCAGGTGGAGAGAGATGAAGAGAATCAGACGGAGACCCTGCGGATGGTCACATCCTCTCTCGCTCCGTCCATCACTGTCTTTTTTTTTTTCTCAGTGAACTATTATACTGTAGCCCGTGTTTGCTGGGTGGGGTGGACTTTAGAGGTGACTTGTATCCATGTTAGTGATTGTAATGGGTATCAGTAATGTCTAATAATCAAATTTTATGTTATGAAGATGAGTCAACTGTTTCTCTTGCTGTTGTGTTTTTGGGATATGTCATCCTCTTGTTTTGAAATTTAAAACAACATCCAGACGTAAATGGGCAGATGAGCATGTCATTATTAAAGGATTCAGTTAATTATGATCATACATGTTAAAAAATGCTACACAGCAAATAACAGGAGTGTTTTATTTGTTTGCCATGATACAGTTAAAAGGTAAATAAAAGTAGATATGATGCTTAATTAGTTATTCATCTTACAACTGAGTAGTAAGCTGCGACTGACAAACATCATGTTCTTTAATTAAAAAAAAAAAAAAAATGATAGCAGACCTGTTGTGTTAGATTGTTTTTCTCCTGAGGACTCCATATAGCCTGCTCTTATAAAATGACTTAAATTAATGCCAGGTAATCTCCAGACGCCAGCTGTCCATCACCACTGCCTTCCTCCAAATGGTCAAAGGGTTTCTCTTCCTCCTCCACATGGCCCTTCATCACCTTCACCCCTGGAGAGTAGAAAAAGAAATTTTTCAAGTAAAAATAAACTGTATTTTTCAAAATGATGAGTGTGCCGTTCTATTGAACTGCTTTGGCACCAAGATCAAATTCATTGTTGGCTACAGATAACTGTCTACAGTATGACACTGATTGACTCACCTTGTCTCAACACTGTGAGCTGTGCAGAAGCAGACGTTTCTCCCAAAGCATTGTAGGAGATGCATGAGTAGACCCCTGCATCAGCGATGTGGAGGCCCTGTATCTGCAGCCAGGTAGAGACCGTGTAGCGCTGGGGGCCTCCTCGAGCCTGAAAAATGACAGTAAAATCTTGACCGATGATAAAAATCTATTCAGAGGAATAGGTAGTGTATAAGTGTAGGAAGTGTATAAAACATACTTTTGTCTGCAGCATGGCTGGTACGAGAAAGCAAATTAGCAATATAAACCATGACTCTAATATAATCACTATTGATACACTGGGATAGTATTGATTCCCATAATTATCAACAGACTCGTGGAACAGATGATGGAACTTTTTTGTTTTTAGGCAGTTGAGCGTTTAACCAGTGAAGAACTGTTTACAAGTGGATGATGGCACAAGAACACATTACCGTGTGGGTGTTAAAAAGGAAAATCTGTTCATCTTGTCACCACTGTTTCATGTTATTGGTAAACACACTTCCGGTAAAGTAGGAGCCAAGCATTTTTTGGGAAATGATTGAATATATGATTAATTGCAGCTATTTGAATGGTTTTTTGTTGTTGTTGTTGCTGTTGCTGTTGCTGTTGCTGTTTCTACTGCTGTTTTTTTCCATGGGGCCTCATAAGAGACAGATTATAGAGACAGATTAAAAACGGAATGGTGAACATTTAAGCAGCAGAAGGCAATATATGCTGACTTTTAGTATGGTTCAAGCTCCAAACTCACTGGATCTTACATTTTCCATGCTACAACTCAACAGTGACTTTCATGACATCATCAAAGTTTTTGTTTCAGACATTGGAAAGCTGACTCCAGAGCCCCATAAGAAACTATGCAGTTGTTTTCAAAGATTGTGTAGTGCCCCTTGTAACAAATAACTCAACTTTATGTGTAAAATCAGTGGAATGTCCCTTTAATTAAAAACATCTTCATCTATTGAGCACAATGCAACAAAGGTCCTCTTGAAGTACAAATTAAAGACCCAACAGGACACAATTCAATAAAAGTATACACGTTTAATGAAAAGTTCAGTGATACAAAGCAACTAAAGTTATTTTCAAACCTGGACAGAGATGTGAGGATCATCCCCTGGCAAGAAGTTGTCACTCCCCGTCTTCTTCCAGTTCAGGTTTGGAAGAGGGTAGGCTGAGACCTCGCAGCCAAACACAATGTCATTCCCTGTGTAGTTTGAGAGGTTTCTGGGGCCTTTAAGGATACGGGGAGCTGCAGCAAAAGGAAAGGAGTACCCCAAGGCTCAATAGTAGGACCCTTAAAAGTTGTCCACTACCAAGAAAACTATACACATGCATTGAAATCTTAAAACAATTAAGCTTCCTGGACTGACAACATATGTAAGAAAAGGGTGTGGTAACCAGAGTAGCAGGGTCCTCTCCCAGTGAGCTTAAGTGTTGTGTTTCGGTGGCTGGCAGCCTCTCTCATCTGGCAAATATTTGAGTAGGTCCACCCATCTGAACCACACACGGATCCCTTATCCTGGCAGACACATGTAGGCTCTGGTTCAGCCCTGTGTTCCCTTTTTGGCATTTTCCTCTGGCAGACCAGGCCCTCTCCACAGCGGCCATAGAACTTCTGAGCCCCATCTGGGTCACACTGCTGGCCCTCTACGTTAGCGCACTGCTCACAGCATCCACAGTCGTCCTGCACCCTGCCTGCAGGGCAATCGTCAGGCACCGGGGGGCAGAGGTGCTGGTTGCACTCCCCGCAGCCCTCACCCTCCTCCCACAGCCGCAGCCACCCACGGTGCTGGGGTGGCAGCCCGAGGGAAGTGTGGAGCCATACACTCACACATATGCCAACACATAAGCAAAGCTGTGCCATGCTGCTGATCTGCAACAGCACACAAAGTCAGAAGCAAATCCTGAAGTTACAACTTAAAGCAAAAAGTTGACCCAAAATGAAACCGCAAAATGTTTACAAATTGAATCAAATTTATAAGTGAGATGGCAGTCCTGGTTTTCTGCTGTTCTCTATCAAATAGTCACATGTTTTTCCTCCTCTGAGTTTTAAATGTTTCCTTCTGTTCCCTCTCTTCTGTCCTCCTCTGAATGGTTGGATTGTTTTTTGTTATTATTACCATGTACCTCGGCTGAATTATTTTGCCATGTTGTTTTCCTCCTTGAGATTTCTTCATCAGCTCCAAGTCCTTTCTAACAAAGAGACAGCATATGCAGTGAATGGAGCGAGCAAATTTCATTTCTCAGGTATCCGACTCGTCTCATCTTTCTTTCCTCCCAATTCTGCTGCCTTTCTTCATGTGCCAGTGTCTCTGGGGAAGGAAGGACTGGCAACCGGACTTCAGGATTGGCACAGGATATAAAGGAATCCTTCTGAATCTGCACTTCATACAAATGTAACAGAAAAAAACAACTGTCTATATGAATACAGTGATCCTGATATATATTTAACATGCATTATCACACGTAGAAAGGATCGTTAGTTTGTAGAAAATGCAGCTCTATTTGAGAGGCTCTGTGTCTAGAGGAGTAGTGTGAAATTCCTGCAGGTTTGGAAACATTTTTTGATGATTTCATAATGATATCTGTTAGTGTTGTGGAGGTTGAGAACGAGTATTTGTTTATCAATGGAAAATATCCAGTGTTTTAAAATAACATGTTATATTAAATATGAGATTACTGTTTCTCATTATTAGTAATAAAACAGAACGGGGTGATTTTGGTTGTGTGTGTGTGTGTGTGTGTGTGTGTGTGTGTGTGTGTGTGTGTGTGTGTTTGTGTTTGTGTTTTCCTTCGCATTAATTGACCTCAGCTAGGTAGGTAATAATGTTTATAGGTGTGTGTGTGTGTGTGTGTGTGTGTGTGTGTGTGTGTGTGTGTGTGTGTGTGTGTGTGTGTGTGTGTGTGTGTATGCGTGCGCGCCCATAAAATTCTGCATGGCCTAATAGAGTTATTTTGCTGTATCACTATGGCAATTAATTCTTTGATGATCCTATGTGTATGGGAAGTCTTTGGTCATCACAAAGGTTGGGTTGGGGCGCACAATTTTTTTTTTTTTTTATCTGCCCCTTATGAAATCATTAATAAACAAAGATCATTCTCCCTATCACGTAAGGGTATTTGCTTACATATATCCAGTGTATGTGCCTGACTTTTTCAAGTAACGTGGCACTTTTTCCTTTGCCATCCGGTGTGTTTCAGCTTGCACGCAGAGGTGGACGCTCGGCACAACAATCACCTCCCTGTGCGAATGGCCATAGGCGTGGCCTTGTTAGACTGGTGCCTGGCGTCATGGCATGTGAGGCGATCCATCACGTAGCACGGCCTTCGGAGGACCGTGAAGCTGGCGATACGGCATAATGCGAATCCGTTTTAGACTTCAAAATAAAAACTGAAAGATGAAATCCCGCCAAGGTTAACGCAAGTTTATCGGTGGTTGTGGATATCTCAGACGGTGTTACATAACCCAGTGATCGTTCCATTCAGGTCACACTTAAAATTAAAGTGAATGTGATGTTGTGTGGTACGAATTTAGGAGCGTTCACAGTGTTATTTTGATAGTAGACGTACAGGAAGTTGCGCGTTAATCATTCACTTCACTCCGTTCCACGTTTTCCAGGAAGTAAAGAGGTGTCCTAAGGAGAGGGGGGAAACTTCACTGAATGGGCTGACAGATAAATCCTCGTCCCGTCTCCACACTCGTACTTTCCAACGCTGTCCCGACCAGTTTTGTCAAGAGACTCTACCGGAAACGACCATTGACACACTTATCGGGAAATTTAGTAAGTATTTTTTACCAACGTCCTCAGTTATACTCTGCGATGGAGTGTCATTTTGACAGTTTGTCAAAGAAGCCGTACCTTTGCTCCTTAAGTAAGACTTGAGGCTTCGGTTGTTTGGTTTGTAGTGGAACTGACAAAGATGCTGTGGGTACACTATGACAATAATGTTAAGAAAAAGACATCTTATATGGGGTTTTTGACCAGCTAAAGTTACACACACACAGACCATTATTAATCTTTCATTTTCCATTGCATAGTCTGTTCTCGAAAGCCCAAGCGCAATAAAATAGTGTGTTGGACTAAAGTAGAAAAGTTCTAAGGATGTAACCTCGACGTAGTTACATGTCCGTGAGTGTATGCTATAGCAAGCTCTATTACCATGCAGGGTTCAATAGTGGCCTGTGCTGTATTCACTGGAAACAGTTTTGAATGGAAATTAAATAATAAAAAAAATAAACAAATAAGTTTTTGTTGCACGAGTAAGTTTCAGCTCATTTAGAGTCTGGAAAGACTGCGATGAAGACATGTGTGCTCGCTCAAAAGATAAGAATAGATTACAACAGTGAAAAGTAGTTACTGACAAGGCACTACCCATTGTTGTATGAAGTAAGACAGGTTAAGGGTTGAACCTGCTGTCCTGTGGCAATATGGGCGGGTCACAAAATAAACTATTCAGGTGTGCTGAAATGGGCTCAGCCAAAAGGATTATTGTTTTGTTTTGGTCTTCAAGTGAGGAATGAAGTCGTTCTGCTCAAATCAGGAACCGCCGAATGGGATAGCGTAACCACCACAACAACTGTTTTTAGATGTAGGGGTCGAGTTTATGCATTGTATGCTGTATTTGACAGGTCCAGAGAATGGCAGAGAAGGTGCTGGTCACAGGTGGAGGGGGTTACATTGGGAGTCACTGTGTGGTGGAGCTGATTGAAGCAGGCTTCCAGCCCGTCGTAGTGGATAACTTCAGTAACGCTGTAAGAGGTAAGCTTCCTTACCGGACTAATGAGTAACTTCTTTCGTCGTCGTAAACTTGACGGTTCCAGGTGTGTTTGTTTAGTGCAGTGATACTCATGTCTGGTTTTACTGTGCGTGTGTGTGCTACATCCTGTTGTGTATGGAGGAGAAGGAGATGTGCCAGAGAGCATACGAAGGATAGAGAAGCTTCTGGACACCAGCATTGAGTTTCATGAACTAGACCTTCTGGACCGGCCTGGCTTGGAAAAACTCTTCGAAAAGGTCAGAATGTTACTGCAGCTGATCTACTCATTTTATTAGAGCTAAAACAATTGCTCCGTTTATTGCTTAGTTGATTGACAGGAAACTCACCAGCACCCATTTCAACAATCAATTAGTAATTTTTGAAGAAAAAAATGCCAAATGTCAGGATTTGACACTTTTCTTTGACATATCTTTAGGGTTTGGATTGTTGGTCAGATAAGACAAGGTATTTCAATTCGTCAACTTGTGCTCTGGGAAAGGATAAGAAGCATGTTTTGCTATTTTCTGACTTTTTTTTTTTTTTTTTAGACAAACTGATTAATCATTTAATCAAGAAAATATTTTGCAGATACATTTATAATGAAAATAATTAGAAAATACTTATTTGCAGCCCAAACTCTGATTTATTCATATGTACAAATAAATAAATAATTAAATAAATACATTCAGTACAACTCTCATAAGATTTTTTTTTTTCTAATAAATCAGCTCTGAAGTGAATGTTATTGAATAAATACTGTTGGACTTTGTCTTTGTGAATGAAACAATCAGCGCATTCAGAAAAATAAACAAGTGACTGATGGGACAATAACATAATTCCACGCTTATCTTTTATACACTGTGGTTTCCAAAGATTGTCCCTGCTGGCCACCATACATTCTCAAATAGCTTTTAAAATAGGGAGCATGACATAACGTTCTCATATTTGCATATTAGTCATAGAAAGTCTCTCCACACTGCCCACACTCATCACACATACTGTACTTTCTTATCTGTGTTTCAGCATGCTTTCAGTGCCGTGATGCACTTTGCTGGCCTGAAGGCCGTCGGGGAGTCAGTGGAGCAGCCATTACGCTACTACAGAGTCAACCTCACCGCCTCCATTAACCTGCTTGAGGTCAGTTTCGACTTGCACTTTATCATCCAACTTGTCGCCGTCTGTTAACCATTAAATCTGGACTTCAGTCTTCATGTCAGTCTTCACCCTGAGCTGATCCGTATTTGCACTAATCATTGTCATCTTATGCTGAGTGCATGACAGCGTGTGCTCTTTTGATATTGAGTTGACTAATTCTAACACTGCACCTTTCATAACTTTGCGTGCGTGGCGCTCACTGGGTCTGCCAACCCTTAGCGTTTATGCTTCCTCCTAAGTTCTTTGTGTGCGTGCTGTGGATTGCTATACTCACTGGCCGCTGTGTGCCGTGTTTGTGTGCATCTGCATGTATCCCAGGTGATGCAGGCTCACAAGGTGCACAATCTGGTCTTCAGCAGCTCAGCCACGGTGTATGGAGACCCCCAGCACCTACCCATTGACGAGCAGCATCCCGTGGGCGGCTGCACCAACCCCTACGGCAAGACCAAGTACTTCATCGAGGAGATGATCAGCGACCACTGTAAGGCAGAGAAGGTATGGATTAGGAAGTAGAAACTTATTCACAGATAAACACACATACACACACACACACACACACATTGAAGGTGTTTCATTGTTGCTTCTGTGTGAGCAGGACTGGAACGCAGTGTTGCTGCGTTATTTCAACCCAATTGGAGCTCATTCCTCCGGCCTGATAGGAGAGGACCCTCAGGGTATCCCCAACAACCTGCTGCCATATGTTGCCCAGGTAGGTGAACTCCACTGCCCAACACACGGCTAGCTCAGAGGGACTTTGGGAATGCATATTCCACTGTGTGTTGTAGTTGGATCTATCAGGTGATTTGACATTATTTGCATTACCTACTTTATCTTCCTCATAGGTTGCCATTGGGAGAAGAAAATGCCTTAGTGTATTTGGGAATGACTATGACACACTTGATGGGACAGGTAATGACAAAGACCTTTGTGGTATGAAATATTATTTTGGGCAGAGGGCTCTTAATAACAAGTAAACTGTCATAGCACTTGTTCATTAATGTTCAGAGTCATGTGAACAAGGTCTTCTCTCTTCGGTTAGGTGTGCGAGATTACATTCACGTTGTAGATCTGGCAAAGGGACACATAGCAGCTCTGAGGAAGCTGAAGGACAACTGCGGGTGCCAGGTACATTTGGGGAAAAAAAACAACAACAAACAAACAAAAACAAAAGAATTGTAAAACCAATTTTCCACCCATTGGTACACACTCGGGGTATTCATTGGTGCTCTGGCATTTGTGTGTCATCGTGTATGTGTCTGTAGGTTTACAACCTAGGAACAGGAAGGGGCTACTCTGTGCTCCAGATGGTAAAAGCCATGGAGAAGGCATCAGGGAGAGAGGTGAGTGATTTTCTCTACGAAGTCAACTTGAAAATCAGGGTTTAGTATCTTCTGAGAGTAACTCAAGTGACTTGTTGTAGTGACCACATTACATCATGTTATCCTCTGAATTCAAAGATGGCCAAGCTGACACTGACTGTGATGTTGGCCTTGGATCCTTTTTTAGGTTCCTTTTTATTTAGGCTAAGCCACTCTATTTTTTTTGTTAATGTAACCCTTGTATAATACGTCCACTCTATAGATCTCATACAAGATCGCCCCTCGTAGGGGAGGAGACATTGCATCCTGCTACGCTGACCCTCATCTGGCCGAGAAGGAGCTGGGCTGGAAGGCTGAATTTGACCTGGAGAGAATGTGTAAATTGACTGTTTAAATACATCTGATCCTCCTCCAAAAAACACACGTATTTATTTTATAGATTTTTCTTGGTGAAATGTTTTCCCCATAATGTCCTGATGTTTCTGTTTTGTTTTGTTTTTTTTTGTACTTGTATCCATACAGGTGAGGATCTGTGGCGCTGGCAGTCTAAGAACCCCACAGGATTCTCCAACGGCACAGCCTCTTGATACAACTCCAGTCTGTTGTTAAATGTTACTGAGTCCTCTTCTAAATCAGCCAGCCAAAGCGGACCATCAGCTTCCTCATTTTTGCATATCACACAAACACATGATGAGACCTCAGGAGGAACTGAATGCTTTTTTTTCATGTTTCATGTCCTAATAGCTCTATATTAACCGTAATCTTATTTTCAAAATAATTGTATACAAATGTCTTTCTGTTCTCTCCCTGTTGTTATGTTATTTTTAACAATGGATATTTTCACTATAACTGTATTGACCTGTGAGCCATAACGATGAAAGAATAAATTAATTTTCTTACGGAACAAACCGGAGCCTACAATTCCACTCAATTATGAAATGGGGCCATTGCAAACGACTGTCAAATGAGTTGTAATTAAGGAAGATTGACTGCTACAGTGTTGACTACATTATGGGATTAACTTGCAATGCTTTAGTGAGGAAAAAACCCATAACAAAACCAATAAGAATATCCTGGTTTGAAAATACTCACACCTAGAAATATGATGAGAGAGCTGTAAAGTCACTATTGACTAACACTGGGACATTACAGGTTTTTCAGGAATGTCATAGTGATGCCATGGTATATTAAAGAAATCGACTAGTATGATAAGGTGAGTGGCATTTGAGTATCACTGACAGTCTATAAATCCCTGGAGAAATGTTGTATAAATAATTCTCAGTTTATAAGGCTGGAGGATTCAGACTTCAATATTAATATTCTCTTCGTACGGTGCGTTTAAGCGGGGCACTGGGGCTTTAAATGGCTCCTTGAACCCTCGGGCACCCAGTTAATAAACACCCACGTCAGCACAGCGCTCCATTCGCTCTAACCGGGTTTCGGTCTTTAGGGCTGAGCAGGAAGTGCCTGACTGTGGACCCTGGACGAAAAAAAAAAAAAAAAAAAAAAGGGGACAGAAAAAAAAAAAAGGCAAAGGAAATTAAAAATGGATATGGTGGCAGACATGGGGGCGAGTAGACTCTATCGGGCGCCGGGCGAATCCAGTCACCAGTGAGTATCGATGGATTTTGTCAGGGGTATCACGGCGTGGGGCGTAAGCGGGTCCTGCCGACACCTCATGCCTGGGGAAGAGTCGCTGGGTTTGGGCAGCAGGCAAATCCTCCCCGCTGCTCGCCGCTGCTCCGGACCTCCGGCGAGAAGTGAGGGTGGTCTTGAGGATGAAAGCGGGCGTGTTAGCACGTCTTATCCCCCGCGCGACATACTATCTGAATATATTTATTTATCAGTTCGCGGCATGCTCAGTTGCTGGAGGTTCGTGTCTGTTTTTCTATTGTGTGCTGGCTGGAGCCTGAAGTGGGCGTCGCTCCAGGACAGACTGGGCTGCTCTGGCGCGCCGCTGCCCGCTTTTTCTCTCGCAGGACTGCAGCACTCTCGGCTCGTTTTGTAGGTCGAGCGATGTCTGAGTGAGCGGGGAATCGCTCAGTGGAGATGTTAGACCTGGCTCCGTCTGACATGAGGAGTAGCGGAGAGTCTCGCAGCCGGGCGTCGCGCCGTGGGTTATCGGGCGCTGCGGCGCCTGGCAGCAAACATCGCATAATTCAAAATAAATGAGGGCGATTCGAAATCTACATGAGGGTGGCTAAATAGGTTACTACAGAAGAAGGAGAAGAAGAACTATTCTGCAAATGAGGTTGCGGCAGATTATTTTTCTTTCTTTCTTTCTTTCTTGGGATGTAACGTCCGGCTACAGTGTTTCCTTTTTCTCTCTTCCCACCGGTCCCGTGTGTTCGACCTGGGATTTGATGCGCCCTTTAGCCCCCCCGCAGGTATCATCGCTGGGTTTTGTCACCCGATGCTCTCCGACTGGAGTCGGGTGTAGCCCATTAGAAGAAGGCTTCGATTGAAGGCTCGTTCAGCCAATCACAGCGCAGAAAGTGTCCCGCGGGGTGGGCCATCCGCGGAGCTGGTGCCGGTCCAGTGCAGGGACAAAGACAGGGGGTAACTGATAGCTAAGTCAGTGGGGTGTTACTGCTGTGTTTTTGATGTGACCTGCAGTTGTTATTTGGGGTCGGTAGCACAACTCACTTACTAAGGTAAGCTGACCGTCACGAGGTCAGACGTCCCATGGAGCACACCCCAGGAGCCAACGTTCCCCTCAGTACTATGTAGAATGCAAATTATTCATTATGCCTGCATGTGGGCTCAAACATTTGGGTTCTTGTACATTCAGAATCGAGGTACACAAGGCCCCTATGATTTGTTATTTTCTTGCAGAGCAACTCAGTCTATGCTGCATGCAGAGCCAGTGAGAGTGCTGTCATGTTGTCTCCTGCAGGCAGCCTCAGAGGTGGTTCAACACCGCTGACATCACAGTGGCTCACCAAAGCAACCTACTGAAGCAGCTCAACCAGCAGCGCCGTCAGGAGCTTTTCTGCGACTGCAGCGTGCTGGTGGAGGGCCAGCTCTTCAGGGCCCACCGCAACGTCTTGTTCGCCAGCAGCGGCTACTTCCGCATGCTGCTGTCCCAGGGGCCCGACGGGCTGTCCGACTCGGTCAACGCCACCTTCGACGTCTTCAGCCCCGAGACCTTCACCATCATCCTGGATTTCATCTATTCTGGCCAGCTGGACCTCTCCAGTCACAATGTGATTGAGGTGATGTCTGCAGCCAGCTACTTGCAGATGAACAATGTCATCAGCTACTGCAAGAACTTCATCAAATCCTCCTTGGACATCAGTGTGAAAGATGAAGACAGTGACCGCTGCCTCAGCTTGTCTGAGACCTGCAGCTTCACCAGCGGAGCAGGAGAAGAGACCTCAGAGCAGCAGCAGCAAGGCCCTTGCTCTGTCAGCCCACCACCTGCGCTCTGGACCAGGGACAACTCCAGATCCCAGTCAGGCTTTATGGGGAAGGACCCAGACCAGGAAACTTCCGCCTCAGCCCTAAAGACCAACCCAAGCAGCCCTGCTAATGAGCTCCACGCAGAGGCAGAGGACCTGCAGGACCCTCAGGACCCTCTGTACACCTTGCCCGGATCAGAGCGCCGGCGAGGTAAAGGAGGAACCAAAAGGAGAGCACCCAACAGCACCCGCTCCAACCAGCATGAGGACTTGGACATCCAGGAGGCAAGGACACAAAAGGCTGAGAAGGCAGAGGAGCTGTACGCAACTCTACCACCGATTGTAGGCGTTATTGGACACTTTAATAAAGGTGAGTTGCGCATTTAGTGACAAAATGGAGGACCAATAATTTATTTGCCTTCGTAGAATTGAGAAAAGGAATAACGTACTTCATCATAAGCAGAATGGCATAAGAGTAACCCTAAGAAGAAGCCAGCTCTGTAGAAAAAGCGATATCTAGGGAATAAACAAAAAAGCAAATGTGTGAACAGTTTCTGTTCCTCTTTGCAGACTCCAACCCCATTATGCGCTTCAAATGCCCCTTTTGCACCCACACGGTGAAGAGGAAGGCAGACCTGAAGCGTCACTTGCGCTGTCACACCGGGGAGAGGCCATACCCCTGTCAGGCCTGCAATAAACGCTTTACTCGCCTGGAGCATCTCCGCAGCCATTTTGAGACGGTATGTACAACTATAACCAGAAGGTGATATCCAAACTGATACCATTCATTGGCACACGGCTGCAGGAAAACAGTAACATAGGCATGATATAGCAGATCAGGGCTAAACATCTTTACATAAATATTGAATGCATTTTCGTCTGATCTTCCACTTTTTGCTTCTCCACAGATTCATCAAGCCAGGAAGCTGGTGTGCAGGAAGTGTAAGTGTCAGGTGACAGAGGAGACAGGGCATGTGGTATGTGAGGGCACACGACGCTACCGCATGTGCACGGCGTGCATCCAGGAAGTGGGCTGTGACAACATCCCCATGGACAGTCTAGAGGGGGCCAACGAGGAGCCGGCCCTGTTACTGGGCGTGGACGGGGAGGAGGAGGGGGACACTAAAAGAAGCTGGATGGTAACCGACGACGACGACCTGGCGGAAGACTCGGGGGCTGACCTCATCATCCAACAAGTGGATGACAGTGATGAGGAGCTGCAGTGAAATGGGACCAAAGTGCGTGTGTGTGTATGTGTGCAGAGGCATGCACAAATATTGACTCTGTGTGTGTGTGTGTGTGTGTGTGTGTTGATTAAATCCATGCAAGAGAATTTATGCATAAAATAAATGATCCACTAATGTAAATACGCACATTTATGATTTATTAGTTGTCTGTTAGTTAAATGCAACTGGTTAATCTTTGCTTTCAATGAAATTGTCGACCTTTGTGACAAAACGGAATGCTTTTTGTTAAGCTTCATGAAGATATGCAGTATCCAAAGCATGAATATTCAGTGTTTCCTCCGCTTCAATTATATAGTTCTATGATTATTATAGTTATATGATAACTCTTTCAAAGATATGTTTTTTTTTTTTCATATGCATGGAAGAACACCTTTGTACTTTCTGGGACTCTGCTTTGATAAAAGCTTGCGTCTAAGCGAAACAAAGTAACAAGGACAGAAAGATGACCCTGCTATTTCCCTACTCCCTGTAGGGAAAGTCTAGAGCAGGCTTTTAAATTGTCTCACGATTGCAGTGCTTTTTATGATTATGTTTGATTATGATATGCACTATGTTATAAAGCCAATTATAATTTATTTGTGTGTTTTTTTTAACTTTTTGACACATTAAAGATATTTTTATACATTTCGCATGTGGCTTGTTCATCCTCATCTTAAAGAAGGGAAATGCTGCTGTAGGTCACATCTACTCGTGTTTTCCTCCTCTACAATAAGCTTGAATTATCCGTTTAAATCGAAAGTGTTACAGTGTAAATGGAGGGTACAAACGCATCGTGTAAAAGGAAATAATATCAGGAACAACAACAGTAAAGTTAAGTAAAAATTTATTTTGTGTCATTTTTGAGGGTTTATCAGATATTTAATGTCTTGAAGGGAAAAAGTGAATATGGGTATTTCTTTAGAATCTTCCTGTTTGAATAAAAAAAAAACATTCCCATTATGATCATAACATTTGCTGCAAAATTAATGGTGGGGTCGCTGTGTTCAAAATATGGCAATATGACATCTCTAACAAGCAGCCTTAAGCCGTGCTTATAATGTTGGGAGAGACATCTAAAATCTGACCCAGATCATGCAGTAAATTTACAGTTGCATCATGTGGTGGTTGTGCATTGTACCACAAACAACTTGATAAAATCCCACAAAACAAAACTCTTAAGGTAATCAGAATTGTATCTCCACACCACCGCGTGCGAGGGCCACCACAATTTTCTACTAAAAACACAAGGTGTCCTATTCCGATAATAATCTGCTATTGGCTCTACAGATTGGTCAATTACTGAAAACTCCACCCTGAACAAGACCCTTAAATTTGGTTTTATAAATATTGGATTATCATCTACTAAATCCTTACTGATAAATGAGTTGATTCTTCAGCATAATCTGGATATGATTGGTTTATGTGAAACATGGCTCAAACCAATTGTTTTCTTAACATGAATTGAAACTTCACACCTGCTGATACAAATGCCCATGTTGCTCGTGCTACTAATCTACAAGTCTCTGAAAGTCTTGAATTTAACCTTCAAACTGCATATTACTTTGAACTCTATTCTCTCTCTCTTGTATTATCCATCAGATATAAATGCTTTGTCCAGAGCAACAGTCTCAGTGTGAACTGAATCACAAGCTGCTGGAGCAGCAAACTCTTCTTGCTTAATCAGTGACATTAAACACTATTTTGGATCTCTTTTTGACACTGTTGCCAAACTTATTCAAAAGCAGCCGTCTCTTAGCTGCTCACCTTTTACAGCTCTTTTTTTTTTAAAGACTTTTTCTGCAGTAAAATCGATGAGATTAGATACAAAGTTAGTACCTCATCTCCAGCTTTTCCTGCAGAACCAGTTGATCATAACGCTGAATCCTAGATAGTCTCTGTTTTATCATCTGGCATCGTCACCACTAGCTTTGAAACTGCCATGGTTAAACCATTACTTAAGAAACCGCACCTTGATCCAGGGTCTCTTAATAATTATTAACCGGTCTCTAACCTTCCTTTCTTCTCAAATGTACTAGAAAGAGTTGTGTCTCAGCAGCTTTCAGCCCACATATCTAACAGTAAGCTTTCTGAACCTTTTCAGTCTGCCTTCAGGGCCAGTCACTCCATTGAAACTGTACTTGCTAAAGTGGTAAATGGCCTCCTGCTTGCTATTGATTCGGATTCTACTTCTGTGCTTCTCTTACTCAATCTCAGTGTAGCTTTTGATACCATAGATCACTGCATACTCCCAGACCAATTAGAAAACCACAGACACAGGTTTGAACAAGAAACAGTAACCCTCAACAACTGTGTGATTTCTCAAAGTATGACAGTCAATGTTGTCATCCTTATTGTCTTGACTGTAAATCTACTTCATTGCTCTATTTTTTACACACGACATCTATTGCATGCCTGCTTTTTCCCGAGGTTTCTTTCATTTTTTTCCCGTTAAAGGGTTTCTTCGGCAGTTTTTCCTTGTCCAATTTGAGGGTCTACGGACAGAGGGTGTTCTAATCCTGTAAAGATTGTTAAGCCCCTTGAAGCAAATTTGTGTTTTGTGATTTTGGGCTATATAAATCAAATTCGACTTGATTGTAAAAGAGTTAGGTGAGTGATTCAGGTTCACTTCTAGAAAAAGTACATTTGGCATGAACATTAGCATTGATGTTTTTAGGTGGAAAAAATACTTGGGCACTTTACTATTGTCACATTAGCAAAGTGTATAACCAAAGCATTGGATTAAAGGTTGCAATTTCTCACAGCAATGGGGCTACGTGAATCTGCCAACATTACAACAGTTTTGGTTATTTAAATTGAAAGCTTCCTTTATTTGTGTTTTTGCATCTTTGTGCAACAATCCAGATTTAGGTAAGCATCACGAGGCACAACATAATTACAAATTCTTTGCCAGTGTAGGGTAACAAAAAACAAAAGTACTGCATGGACATGATAATTTGGGAAGCGAGACAAAAGCATGTTTGTGCCAGTCAAAATTCGGCAATTTTTCAGTCTAGACATGAGGACAGTAGGCTTTCTTCGGCTTCCCTTTCGGCATTTCACACTGAGAAAATCAAAGTTCAGTTTGGCTGCTTGGTTTCAGGGCCCTGATACATTTTGGCTCAGTGTCAACACTGTCATGGCTTCCTTGGAAACTTGACCGGAAAGGAATCATCATTAATGTTATTGTTGCTTCCTTAGTAGGACAAGTCAAAAGGTGTGGTGTGAAAAAGGACTGCTGTTGGGTTATTTTTCATTTTTGAACTCTTAGTAAATAACAACTAAGGTCATTTTTAATGTTAACTTTGCTTGTTGCTTATTTAATCATGAACGTTGTAATGCTATAAAGAAATACTTTGAAACTAAAATCCAAGGGGCTTTAAATGTATTTCTGCAGCCTGATTGGTTACACAAAACTTATTTGGGAATGTACGTTTTATCTAAAATAATATTTTAAATTAATTCCAAAGCACTTTTCATTTCAAATCTCCGGCCCGTAGATGGCGCCCTTGAGGCGCTTTCATCAGCCGGGAGGACTCCGCCGCTTCACTTGCTCGCGAGGCAGCAGTGACATCAGAGCGAGGGCTGGACCAACATGGCGGCTGTTATGAGGCTTGTCAACAGAGGTTCAGCAATGGGTCAGCAGTACCTGGCGTTCAGCTCCGCAGCAAAGGTCCGAGCAGTGAGTCTTCTGGTGCTTTTATCTCCCCCCCGGGTTGTGGTGTGAAGGTTTATCCGGCAGCCTTGGGCAGCAGTGCTTGTCAAGGCAGCTGTTAGCGTCCTCTACGGTTCAGTGGGATACGCTAGGTAACCCAGGCAGGTGTTACCGGGGACGTATCAGGCGGTTTGTAATTGAACAGCTGAAGCTACTTTACCTCTGTGTTAAATGTTTTGTTTGTTTGTTTGTTTAGGCTTGCGTAAGAGATGGCCCAGCTCTTCCTGAGAAGGTGAAAATAGTGGAGGTGGGACCCAGAGATGGTCTTCAGAATGAGAAGGTAACTCTCTGGGGCTAAAAATAGTTGGTTATTTTAATTACACGGCGTCTATTACAGGTAGGAAATGCCTCAGTCTGACATTGACACTGCGCAAAACTTGGAACCATCGCTGTTGTTTGACCAGAACGAACGATCTTATTCATGCTCTTGTGTCAGTGTCATTAAAGTTTTCCTCGTCTGGTTGTTTCACCCTCACCACTCTCAGACGATCGTGCCAGCGGAGACGAAAATCCATTTGATTGACTTGTTGTCAGAGTCCGGGCTGACGGTCATCGAGGCCACCAGCTTTGTGTCTCCGAAATGGGTTCCACAGGTGCGTCTTTTCTCTCAGAGCCATTGATGTACAAAGTGCCGCGCACACCCCACTGACGGCGGTACAGAAGCTGCAATGTATGAGAAGGGGCTTGTTTTGTTCAGCACTTATTGGTTTCTGTTGGTTTATTTTTACCCAATGTCAGATGGCAGACCAGGTGGAGGTGATGAAGGGGATCTGTAGAAAACCTGGAGTGTCTTATCCTGTCCTTGCCCCCAACCTCAAGGGTTTCCAGGCTGCTGTGAGTGTAAAACTTTATATATTCCAACACACTTTCCCAATGGCTCCATAGACAGACCTTATATCCAGCTTCTTACACTGTAGGGAATTTTCCCCCACAAAAATGCCCTTTTCTTGCTCTTACTTTCCACAGGTGAAGGCAGGAGCTTCAGAGGTAGCCATATTTGGCGCTGCGTCTGAGCTTTTCAGTAAGAAGAACATAAACTGCTCCGTGGACGAGAGTTTACAGCGCTTTGACGAGGTTATGAGAGCAGCTAAAGAGGCCGGTGTGCCAGTTAGAGGGTAGGAATGCTGGCTTGCACTCTACTGTCAACAAACCTCTAAATCATTGGAATTTCAGTTTGATTCTCGCATGACTCTCGACTATATTACTTTTCGTCACAGATACGTGTCGTGTGTTCTGGGATGCCCGTACGAAGGCAAGGTGGCACCTGAAAAAGTTGCACATGTGAGTTCCCACTTAGTAAACGTTTACATTAAGTAAACTGGCAAAAATTTGTTAAGTGGCCTTTGACAAAACTACAAATAACATAACCACTCAAGCTCAAGCTTTGTCTTGCAGGTGGCGAAGCGTCTGTACTCAATGGGCTGCTATGAGATCTCCCTAGGTGACACCATTGGAGTGGGGACTCCAGGTAGCATGACTCAAATGTTAGAGGCAGTGAGCAGAGAGGTGCCAGTCAGTGCGCTGGCAGTGCACTGCCACGATACCTATGGCCAGGCCCTGGCTAACATCCTTGTAGCCTTACAGGTCAGCCATGGTTCTGGTTATTTTAATCCCACCTGAAAATGTCCTTGAATAAAGCAAATGGTATGATTTGCCGGTGGTTGATTAGTTATTAGAGCGGTGTTAACTTAAAGAGGTAAATAATGTCTTTGTTTTGCAGATGGGAATCAGTGTGGTAGACTCGTCAGTAGCTGGACTGGGCGGCTGTCCCTACGCCCAGGGGGCTTCCGGGAATGTTGCTACAGAAGATGTAGTCTATATGTTGCATGGACTTGGGATTCAAACAGTAAGGAGCCACACTTCATGTTTCTCTTTGGCTTCCAATGTCTTGTAGTTCCTTAATAGTAGAGATTACAGTTGCAACACTGGTTACTGTATTTCGTTATGTAACCATGAAGGAAGAAACTGGCTTATTGTTCTCTCTTTTCTGTTTAGTTATTAACAGAATTATTGTGTAGAATGTGAGCTACCTCCTAAAATGCTTAAGTTTCAGCCTTTCACCTTCTGTCCACACCTCAGGGAGTGGACCTCTCAAAGCTGATGACTGCTGGAGCTTTCATCTGTCGAAGCCTCAACAGAAAGACCAACTCCAAAGTGGCACAGGCCACCTGCAAACTGTAGACAGAAGCCAAACCGCGGGCTCTTCCACAAACTGTACACTACAGCGTAACCATGTAACCTGGAGCCATCATCCTCTGTGTTAGGTTCTCCCCAAGTTAGGTTTGGTTTGGTTTGTCATCTACTGGTATGAGAAAATTATTTTAATATTTGGATGGTACTGACCCCACTCTGTCTTAAAAAATAAAATATCTGATTAGATATTCACTACATGATAGCATAGCTGGAACAGTGCCTTATGTAAAGTCAGTCAAATCATAAAAAATCAACCTGTCAAAGGCCATGCCTTTTTATTTTCTTTGGTAATGTTTATAGTGTGCTTACTTTACTGGCAGTGGGTAAGCCAAAGTGAACCACAGCTTTTAATTATACTGTAATAAATAATCAACCAGTAAAAATGTACCAAGGATTGATAAACTTAATGTCAGAAAAGACACAAGTGTTGTTTGGATTTTTGATCATCCCCAGTATGCTGCGATCACTGTCTGCAAATTAATTTTTTATTAATTAAGATTATCAGGGAGCATCTGTGGAAACCATCAATCCTTATGAATTTGGGCATTGTGCTGGTTTGTGAAAAAATGTGAATGTGCTGTATTCCACTGATTTTAAAAAATGTTTTTTTTCTTCTCTTTTTTTACATATGTAGTATTCCTAATATGTTAAAGTATTCACTTTAAAGTGCTTGTACATATACAACCAGATTGTGGGTTTTAAAAATAAACACTATTTCATTAAAGAAATGTTTCATTGATCTAAAATTTTCAACATTATAATGAATCTACAGGGTCTTAATCTGAAATAATTTAGGCAGCATAAATGGCTACATGATGTATGACTGACAGTGGACACTGTTTGTTTCTTGAACCTTGCATGTGTAATGTCCAGCCTTCATATGGTCAACAACAGGTTTACAGATGCCGAATTTAAAAAAAAAAAAAAAAAAAAAATAGATTTGTAGCCATCATTGACCATATAAATTACTAGAGTGAGAGATCATAGTGATTTTGCAGTTTGCTGTGGATTAACAAAACTTTTTTCTTTGCCGCTCCTTGGAGAAACCTGACTGACAAGTCTGACAAGCAGACTGAGATTCTTACTGCAGGCTCCTCCAACACTTTGACACATATTACACAATATATACACCACAGACTGAAATGAGTCACAGCAAAGTCAAATGGTTAAAGGCGAATTAGCATGGAAGCCTGGTGATGGGTAGTGCAGGACATTTAGTTATGAGTCAGCAGCAATGGAAAGACTCAGTTCCTTGAATCAGAATTATCAGATGGTGTCATGGGAGTAAAAATGTGTTTGTACTATTTTTAGACATAATGTTTAGATTAACTAGTATTGTTCAGAAAGCTAGGGGGTGTCCTAAATGTGTTTTAAATTAATATCTAAACTTTTTTTTTTTTTAAACAGAAACACACGTTCAATAAAATACATGTTAATTTATTTAAATTTATAAAAACATTATTAACAAGTGCAGAAAATACATTTCCAACCAATGTCCACAGTGGAAAATTAGTGACTCACAGAAATCACGTAATGGTTCAATGAGCCATATGTTTGTCAAAGCTTCTCCTGCCTCTTCCATGGTGTTCCAGCTCTATCAACACAGCATTAAACAGCAGCATTCCTTTCACCTTATTTAAATCAACAGTGGTCTTGGATAAGGTGAGGCTGTGTACAAACATGTCAAAGCACAGGCAGTCCATCTACAACATATGGACGTGCAGCATAAACCTGAGAGCAAGCTTATGCCTGCAGATGTTTTACATGAAGAAATATACTAATGATATATGCATTTTGTCGCTGTAATGAATCATATCCAAGAGAATAAATGCAGTAAAAGTCATTTTGGGCCACCTCAGACACCTTCAAGTATTACTCAGCCATATCTCCATGACTTTGGGAACATCCACATTCCAACGCAGAATTGTTTACCTGTCTTGAGAACTTGAGATCATCAGGACATCAAAACTTTGATATGACGCCGTGATTTGAGTCTAAGTTAGGTAACAGAGATCACTGAAATGCGCATGTAACACTTAGTGACCCCAGAGCACCCTGAAATACCACTGTAGACACTAACAGGGAGGCTGAATACCAATGCCTGGTGTGTCCTGCCTTTTTATGTGCAGTGGCTCATTTCCTTCCTGTGTCAAAACTACAAAAAAAGGAAAAATAGAGTGAAACTTTGATGGAATGTTCTAATAGGGTTGAAACAGTGACGGTGAAAAGACACACTGGCCTTTAGTGTCTTCAAAATGGAACCTCTCGTATCATAAACAAATCAGTTTTGCTCTAGCTGACTTGTAAATATTGCAGATGTTGACTTGGAAAGCAATGTTCATGCACTCCAAAG
Organism: Xiphias gladius; assembly: GCF_016859285.1. Lineage (NCBI taxonomy): Eukaryota > Metazoa > Chordata > Actinopteri > Istiophoriformes > Xiphiidae > Xiphias > Xiphias gladius. Next base: position 9,170,825 of record NC_053409.1, on the reverse strand, counting down.
GACGCTTAGATGGGGACACTGAGGCCCAAAGGATGATCTAGTACTGATGACTCAACTTCCAGGGTCTGACACATACTGCAGTTTGGCTCATAGCTCTGAGTCTGTTTTTGACGTTTGTCATTGGGTTCTAGCCAAAGCACTGCTGAGCTCCTGATCTTTGGCCTTATTTCACATTTGATCATGAAGTAGAGGAGAGGTTAGGAGCTGAGGCCCGTACCTTTTCTTCAAGTTTGAGTGCAGAAGGCCTGTATGAGGACTTGTATGCAGTCTTGAAGGATGGAGGCCTTTCCTTCACGTCCAGCCTCAACACTGGCTCGTTGCAGTTGTTAAAGGGGTCGTCGCTGAAGTCATGATGCACAGCCATGTTGCGATTTCGCCTCTTGATCTTGTTTGCGACCCGTGCAATGCGCTTGGAGATGAGATAAATGATCTCGCATATGTTCAGGATGATGCAGAGGGCCGAAGCACCAACCATGAAGTAGGTGAAAACCTTCTTCTCAGTGGGATGCCCGATGTAGCAGTCCACCAGGTTGGGACAAGGAAACACCTCACACTTGACCAGCCTTGGCAGGTAGAAGCTGTTGTACACTCGGTGGAGGATGTAGAGGAAGGAGACCTCGATGCCTGTCTTTACGAAGAGGCTGATCAGGTAGGTCCACCACAAGCCACCATGTTTCTTGCCCGTGTTGTTGTACAGCTTGGCATCTTCACCGTGCTTGGCCCGGTACTTGCGTTCGCGGTCGTCACGGTACGCCACATGCATGACCACCATTAAGGAAGGGCATGTGACGAAAATGAGCTGCAGGGCCCATAGGCGGATGTGGGAGATGGGGAAGAAGTGGTCATAGCAGACATTGGCACAGCCGGGCTGCCTGGTATTGCAGTCAAAGTCCTTCTGCTCGTCGCCCCACACTCGCTCTGCTGCCACCACGTACACCATCACCCTGAACACAAAAACCACAGACAGCCATACTCGCCCAAACGCCGTTGAGTATTTGTTCACCCCACTGAGGAGGGCTTGGAAGGTCTTCCAGTCCATGTCCTTGGCTGGCAGTCAAATATCCTTTCTCTGGATTTCTTCTCTTAATAGCAGTAGTTTATCTTCAAACCTGGACGTGGCAGAATGAAGAATTGGTGAACATGTTTTTCATTGCCTGCTGAATTTTCACCTTTCACTCGGGGAACATCAGTGTTCGTGGTATCTCGCTCCTGGTGGCTTTGATAACAACAAACCTTTTATTCTAACTTTTGAAAATCAATCTTTTTTTTTTCCAAAGCTGATTTATTTTCAAAACTTCCCCCACAGATGTCATTTATCAGCCCCACCTTTTATCAACAACCCCAAACAGTAAAACACAGTAAAGAGTGGGCCTCCAGCCAAACTGGTCATAAAGAAAACAAGTTGGGTCAACGTTATTCACACACCCAGAGTTTATATATATTTAGAAGCGGCTGTATATGTCCACTTTAGATCTTTTATTTAATAAAACCTACGTAAACATCATCAGTAATCTGTCGCATATCTATTGAAACCAAAGAAAACTTGACATTTGACTGAGACTCCCAACAAAAAAAACTGCCTTTTACGCACAGCTTGTATGCGTTATTTGGACGTTTTCGTGGCCAGTTTGGCTCTCTGCCGACACACGGTCTCTTCTCCTGCGACCAGTGAAAAAATGATTGAATCTTACACTGCTGTATAAAATCCCACGAATCGACAGATGTGATAACACTCACTTCCAACTGAGGATCGCGAATTTATAGATTCGCGAAGCGTAACTCATCTCAGGCACACGAAAAGTTCGTCATAGAGAGTTTTCCACTTACCAGAAGAAACAATAGTCCACGACTGGTTAAGAGACGCGTGGGTGGGTGTATTTACAGAGATTTCTTGTTGCTTTAATGTCGTTTTAGTCCTTTAACGCACAGATTTGAATCCCCTCGACAGGTAAAAGAGCGCAGTGTTCGGAAAAATGCGACTGTGGGTGGGGTTAAAGAAGAAAGACTGGAGCTGCTGCCTAGGTGTTCCCCGTTCTCTCTCCACCACCCTCCCTCTCCTCTTCTCACTCGCCAGCGTTAGGTGGCAGTTCAAATATTTTCGCACATCAGCTGTCACACGGTTCGCAGAGACCATCTCCAGGCACGCTGAATAGGCTTTGGAGATTCGTCTGCACATGAACAATCGAGAGCTCGGAACCACAGAACCAATCACAAGCTTGGTGATTTGAGACCACGTGTGGTTCAGGCCTGTGGTGGGAAACATGGGGACCACCAGGGATCCCTCTGAGGGTCTGCAGCACCCTGAAGAATAATTTCGTTTTATTTGACAAAGAAGGGGAGAATTAAAAGGGATGGATGTTTGTCATCCTCACATATGTATTATAGAGAGTTATCAACCTCTGACCTAAGTTTTATCTGATAGCTTAAGTCTTCTCAGAAACAGTTAAACTGGGCAAACATCCTCATTTTACTAATTTAAAACGTATTAGGGGTGAGAGGCTTAGCGTCTGTGTTTTTCCATAGCATGTGTTCGGGAACAGGACTGTCTCATTGTCTCAACTTGTTTCTGACTCCTTCATGGAATAAACATAGGAGGCAGACACACCCTGAGGTGAATGCCTCTTTGTATTGTTGTGCGTGTCCTCGGCCTCTTTTTGTTGCAGGTTTTCAAAGAGTCAGGGGTGCTGGGCAACATACTTTCTGAGATGTTCCGAGGGGGTAGGTTGTTGAAAAAAGGTGAGGTGGCAGCTGGAGTGGAGGTGACACAGAACATTTATTCATCATGTAACTAGAAAAATATTTGTTTCCCTGTTCTTCTTTGATTATCTTCCTGCACCGGTACATTTTTCTCACTTTTTCATGTGAAACTCAGGGGAGTGCCGCAAAGGTGTATTGTATTTCCATTAATCTTTCTAAAACCTAGCCCTACTCCCTCTCCACTTTACCAACCACACATATCTTTCTTACAATTTGCATTCAACCTATCCGAAGAAAACTGCACCATTTTAGTTTTGTTTCTGTGTTATTAGCAGTGTTTGTAGGGGAACTTTAGCCCCCAGATGCTTTGAGGAATATAAAACATCAGCTTGTTTAAAATGCCCTAGCTGTGACAGAGTTTGCCAGTTCTTCGGACCAGTGCCTGCGTTCAGATCTGCTTCTGAAACCTGTCTTTACGTGATATTAAAGGGTAAAGTATTGTTCATATAGTGTCACTGGTGGCAAGCCAAGTCGAGTTTATTTGTATTGCTCAGTGCAATGACATTTCAGGGGCTCGTTTCTTGCTCCCAAAATTTCTAAGAAGTCCAAAAAAATCTTTTCTAGGAACTTCATACATTAAACCTGTAGGTTACAAGCGTGTCATATAACAGCGGATACCAAAGGCATAGAATGAAAACTAACCTGGTAATCAAGCTGAATTGCTGTTTTGTTTCCACTGTGTTAAAATTTCTGATTTGAAACCGATGTGAAGAGGAATTCAATTGTTTTGGAACCAGGCTAAAACATTATGCTCATATTTACATCCGTGTAAAATAATAAACGACAAACGACTTTGTGGCTCCGGGTGAACAACTGGTCCAGGCAGTCTGCGGGGACAAAACGTGAGGAATGCAACATATGACTCAACCTCCGCAAGCAGCAAGTCTCAACAAGATGGAACAGCACAACAGGATGAACGCAATAGATTAAACTGCTGGTCCCACGAAAGGAAGGAAATGTACCAGAGCAGAGAAAGCTGGGACGAGGAGAGATAATAACCCGGAAGAGTTGGGAGGGTCTCATAATGAGAGTGATCATTGACTTATTTACAGAAGCACACAGTCAGGTCAGACACACTTAATAAGATCAAACTGCACATACTGGACCTCAATTATATTTTCAGGGACAATATTTTAACATTATTTTAATTAATTAATACTTCATATAAAACTTAGGTTAGATCCTGTTGGGAGATTATTTCCACTAGTGCAGAGGCGGGTGTAAAAGCGATAATTCAGATCTCTGCACACAAATCACACACACAGAAAAATGACTTTTCCGTTGACTCCTTGTGGTGTTTCGTCTTTTAGGTCATTTTTGGTTTCATCTGCTCAGGCTATGACATTTCTGCTGCCACCCCAATATACTGTAGGCCAACAATTACATTTCAACAACAACTTGTCTTCCCCAAAACAGGGCCCTAGTTACTATGATAATCCACAGGCCTCAGTTGTTAACAGTTGTCACTGGAGGCACTGTCTACTGAAATAGAGGTTAATGCTTCCAACTAAAACCGTCAACAGCGCCAGTGATCCTATCTTTGTTTGTTGAAACATACTTTGCTGTTTGAGTTTTTAAATGACAGTCTTTATTCTGGCTCGCACTGACAAAATGTATCCACTATGTTGAAGTGCCAGTAGAAGTTTCAGAAGAAGATATCTCAAAACCCCACACAGGGAGAGACCCTAAGAAAGAAAATATGTCTTTTTACTATCACTACATCTCTCCTCTGTCACCTTGCAGTGTAAATACTGGAATCATTTATTCAGAGGCTGCGGGGAGCAAGAAATTCCTGCACTGGGTGGTTCCATGCGTCAGCGCGGATGAATTACAGGAGTGAGGAAACTCCTCTTCTGTAGAGCCAATCATCCAAAATAATGAGGGGGCCGCTCGTAGCCATGGAACAAACTCCAGGCCAGCGCTGGTGGCGGGGCACTTTAAGAAACACACGGAAAAAGTGGAAGCAGAGGGAAGTCTGAGATCTTTGCCAAACCACAGAACTACAGAATCAACAAATCCGTTTCTATAGAGAGTTGGCTGGGGTTTTTTTAGTACATTTCCTGTGCTAAAATTCTACTGTGTAACTGTCTATTACAGTTATAATACTTGCTCTGAATTTAATGCAGTATATTACAATGTATGGACCTCTCTTCCTCGATCTTATATATCAAAAAAAACATTTTCAAAACACAAAAATTATGATCTTTAATGAAAAATAATATTAACAACTGAGCAGCCATGCTGCACCTCAATGCTGTGAAATATGCAAATCCTGATATTATTAACAACCGTTTTTCGAAAACTGCATTTCGACCTCATTGCTCTCTACTACCCGTATGCAGAAAAAGGACGACAAATGAGGACAGTAAAAGACACAAAAGGACAATCTAGCAAACCTTTTGATGAGGGATGTAAAGTACAGCATTTACAACAAGATATGAGAAGTGAGTGAAGGCACAAAAGACACAGTTCAGTTTGCACTAACCGTTCTGAGGTTGGGCACGAGGAGAGGGAAAATCTTACAGAGAAAACCACATGTGTTTGTGAAATACTCTCCAAACCATGGAGTGACTCATGTAATAGAACTCAGCGCTAAATCTGACGCGGTATAACACTGACTTGCTTTTTTTTTTTTTTGGTAAGGGCTATAGAACTTCATCTGTAAAATTCTCTGTGTAGACTCTGACCTGAACCCACAATAGTGAGCACATCAGTGACACATTTGTCTTATAGTCCAGCATTCCTTTGGCTGTGGACACAGACACGGTAAGGAACTAACTCCTTTGTAGTTCAATCTCTGAGTAGACGAATGTCTGCTGTCAAGTCTCTTAAGAAAGTACCTGTGGAGAAAGGAGAAACATCTCTCCTTTTCCAGTGGCTTTGCTTTTTCTCAACGTCTTCAAGTATCTCAGCATACGGCGACTCTGTATGAGGGTGCGGGTGTTTCAGGGCTGCTTTTCTCGGTCAGCTTCAGAGTGTTTGACTCCGTCAGGTTTCTTCCGCCGGACAGTGTGCTGGTCATGACGTGGTGTTGAGAGTGTGGGGCTGTGGTGAAACATTCGCGGCAGCGTTTGCCGACCAGGTAGAGGATTTCGAAAAGAGAGAGCATGATGCAGGCCAGGCTGGTGACCACCATGAAGAGGGTGAAGATTCTTTTCTCAGTGGGCCGAGAGATGAAGCAGTCCACCTTGTTGGGACAGGGCTTCTCTTCACACTTGATGAGCGTTGGGAAGTCGTAGCCCTCATAGATATGGTAAAGGAGGTAGACGAAGGTGGCGTCCACACCCACTTTGAAGACCAAAGTGAAGACGTAGGTCCACCACAGGCCTCCACGCTTCTTGCCGGTGTTCTGGTAGAGACGGCGGCAGTTTTCGCCATACTTGAGCTGGTGTTTACGTTCCCTGTCCTCCCTGTAGGCTACATGCATCACCACCAGGAGCGAGGGGCATGTGACGAAGATGAGCTGCAGGGCCCACAGCCGGATGTGGGAGACTGGGAAGAAGTGGTCATAGCAGACGTTGTGGCACCCGGGCTGAGCTGTGTTGCATTTGAAGTCTTTCTGTTCGTCGCCCCATACCTTCTCTGCTGCCACCACGAACACCATGACCCTGAAGAGGAAGACAATGGAGAGCCACACTCGGCCGAAGGCTGTGGAGTACTTGTTCACCCCACTGAGGAGGCTCTGGAGGAATGCCCAGTTCATGACAGGGTTTGTTCACAGCCTGTCCTCTCTTCCTGCTGATGGAAGACAGGGGAAGCTCTTTTCAGTCGAAAAGGCGCACACAAATTTCAGGTCCCTACCAGGCTGAAACAAAGAGAAAACAGTCATATCACGGTTATAGAAAAAAGGAAAAGAGAACATAGCAGCAAACTGAGGTGGAACTGGGTCATTAACATGTGAAACGTATTCACGCATCTTAAGGCAAAAACTTTAAGGAAATACGTGTAAAATGAGCACAAAAGTCACTCTGGTCTTTTAATACACCCGTGAATTCCCGTTTATGTAAGTAAGAACTTTTGAATTCGTCGCTGTGCGGAGACGCCGTCAGACAACTCTTTTTCAATCAATTCCAGCGGCTGCGGCTTTCAAGTTTGATCGTTTGTGCGCAATTGCGCGTATCCAAAGTGCCCGAATCTTAAACCTGCTAAATCGGACAAAATCCGAACAGGTTTCGCTTTTCTATCACACTCAGCAACTAACGACTCAGTTTGAGTACTTACGGTTTGAACGCTGCAGTCGCGGTTCAGCGTCGGAGCGGAGGAACGGGCTTTGGATCCAGCACACCGATGAGGACATCGGTAGATTTCTCAACAGGACGGGGCTCGAGGGGGGTGGAGTTGTTTGCCTGCCATGTCTTCTCAGCACTCCAACCTGCTCAGGTGTGGCTGTTCCACTCCACCAAATACTTGTTTGGCCGTTGAAGAGAAGGGAACGGGCGACGTTTCATGGGCCATTTTTCGTTTACGTTTGGTGCGGATGTTCCAATGATGTGAAATACGACCACAACAGACTCCCTGCACCCAGAACGGAGTCATTTTGAATTCGTAATTATTATTTGCTTGAAACGCATTAAAATCTGCATATTTTTAGCATGAAACCAGTAGAATGAACAGTGTGGCGGTTTGACACGTATTCACGACAAGAAATTATTACTTTACAAAACCTTTGGGATAGCCCCGTATCACTTTAAAGTTGAATTTGTCCTAAATAATTAAGAAATTATGCGCTATAAATAGATAGTTAAGTCACTATAAAGAAGTAAGCCAACAAGTCCTTACAATCATGCAACATTTAATTTATAAAAAGCAATAGACATCAAGCTGTAATTTCTTCATAAAAAAGGTGTTTATTGAAATATTTACATGACATGAAGAAGTGGGTTCAAAGTCCAAAAGACCACGAACACACTCAAGCTCTCAGACACACACTGCCTCCATACAGAGATACAGTCAAGTCAAGCACACGCTTCCTTTTCGTTCAAACGTATTCTCCACAATCTGAGATGATCACTTTCTGCTTGGGCTTCCCGTCTTTTGTCCCCTGAGCCTGCAGGAAGAAAATAATTTAAAAAGGTGGAAGAATATTTCTTGCAAATACACTTTTCCGAACAGTTTAATCACAGTTATATTACAGTTATATATATTTTTTTAAAGCTTTCTGTGTAATTTTATGGCTTTTTCTCTTTAGTTTCTACTGCATCCACACATGGTAACTGTGGAACAGTCAGAAGCATTAATAACTGCATGTGACTGGCTAATAACACACTGGGAATGAGAACATTTAAATGCATATTTCGCTGCAGTGACATAAAAAAGACATTATCATCACTGAAACAGTCCTTTATCTGCCCTATTTATCTTGATGTGAAACCCTTAGTAAACCCCTTTCTCCCCTACCTCCATTGCACGGAGCACATCCATCCCCTCCACCAGCTCTCCAAACACCACGTGTTTGCCATCCAGCCAGTCTGTTTTGTCAGCGGTGATGAAGAACTGAGAGCCGTTGGTGTTTGGCCCGGAGTTGGCCATGGAGAGCTGCCCTGCGAGCACAAGAGAAAGGGTCTGGCCAGTTACCCACAGGATCTGCTCGTGAACACAAACCATCAACCTCGTCCACGGACTTCACCGCACTCCCTGAGCGCTCCTTACAAAACTCCTCACCTGGAGCGGTGTGTTTGAGGACAAAGTTTTCATCATCAAACTTCCGTCCGTAGATGGACTTGCCGCCGGTGCCGTTGTGGTTGGTGAAGTCGCCTCCTTGGCACATAAACTGAGGGATGACGCGGTGGAAGCTGCTGCCCTTGTAGCCAAAGCCTTTCTCGTGTGTGCACAGGCAGCGGAAGTTCTCTACACAAGATGTAAGAAAAGATACCTGTGTTGATGTTTGCCTTAACTCATTTTTTTATTTTTGAATGGAGGTGTTTTAATTAGGCACTTATGGTTTCTTTTTACATGTGTATAGGTTAATTTAGTGTCTTTTTCAATTCATTACACAAGCAAATTTGTGTATGGGCAGCTACAGTATGCATTTTTGACACAGATGTGATGGTTAATACCCTTCAGGAAACTGCATACAGACCTGCTGTCATGGGAACGATGTCAGCCCGCAGGAGGAAGCGAAGTCTCCCTGCCGGCTTGTTGCCGATTTTGATGTCCATGTACACCTGAGGATTCACTCTGCCCTTTTTAGCTGGGGGCTCAGCCTACAAAAACAAATCATACCTGACTTACAATCTTAATATGTTTAGAGTCAGACACACAGACGCTATGAAGAAAGCCATCTCACCTCCTGTGTTGCCGTGTTGGTCATTTCTCCACCTGCTGCCTCGCCCTCAGCCTCCTCGGAGGTCTTCCCCGAGAACTTCTTCAGCCAGTCATCATCCGACCACACTGGGGGAAAGCAGAGTTAAAATCGGAGCCATGGATTCAAATCACAGCACAGGGGAAGCCATCTGTGAATGGGTTTTCAATAATCACCTGGTCGAGAAGAACCTTCTTTGATTCTCATGGGTTTGGCGATGTTGACCCGGACAGTCCGGCCAAAGAGCTCAGACTCATTCTAGCAGAGAAAAAGAAGGGGAAAAAAATTTATATTAAAACATGAGGCTCATTTTTGGAAATTTTGGGTAAAGACAACTAGGCCTTAGAGACAGGAATAAAACATCACGGGCATGTGTGTACAGCAGTGTGATCAGCTTACCATGTTATCAATAGCTGCCGCAGCATCCTACAGAAGATAAGGGGCATAAAATGGTTATTTACAATGAAAGACCCTTTACTGACTGTGTTTACATTGCATTCACCAGTCTACAATTAACCTTCTCCAAAATAAGAAAGCATTCCAATGGAACTGTCGCCACAGGATGCTGATCAATTTATTCCATTCATATTCCTGTGTACACACAATAGCACAGCCACATTAATAACACTGCCCACACTAGGGTTAACTGTCTACCTACTGAACCTCAATCCCAATCGTTCCCATTTATTGCTAGTGTTGTATACACTGTGTGCACTTATGGTTCATGGCTGGAGGAAAATAAAAAGCAGAGTCCACTGGTGAAGTACTTGCATCACGCAGATGGACTGCTGGGTGTTGCAAAGTGCAGTTGAAACTATCTCTCAGTTAAGATGTGTACAACGTGCACTTCAATAATGCAACTACAAAAGACTTGGTTTAATTCTAACCTTAAATATGATCTCATTCATTTATTTTCTCAATGACAATATTGTCATTTATTGGTTAGTATCAGAATACTGCAGCCTCTGATACTTCGGCACTATAACCACTACATACCTCTGCCAGCTCAAACTCAATGAAAGCAAATCCTCTGTGCTTTTCTGGAAAACAGAAGATGCGGCAGATTAGTACAGCTTCATATGCCTCTTACCCCCCGTGTCCGATGTCACGTAGAAACAGTGCACGTACGGTCACACTTCCCAGTAAAAGTCCCGCTCTTACCCGTTTCATAGTCCAACGGTATCTGGATGTCTGTGATGTCCCCGAACGGGATAAACGCTGCATGTAACACCTTCTCGTCCACCTCCTCTGCCAGACCACCTGACAGAGACGCACCGTGCTGACATCAGGCTAATGAACATTACAAATGTGCGAATTTATGGTCAGTTATTATCAGTTCGTATGCAGATTAGGAAGAGGGGACAACGAGGCAGGGGTAGGTGTTGCGTTCAAGGCTCAGGAATTGACGGAGGTCGGACCTTTCAACGTTATTTGTAGTTTGTTTTTTTCCCCCCATGAACTGACACAATTCGCTCTACAGATGCTGTTGGGGAGACTGAACGAAGTTCAAAAAAGTTTCCATGTTTTGAGCCGACGAGGAGCTACATGTTTTGCCGGCTGATTCTCTCCGTATCGTTTCCTACGTTATATACACTTTATACATGTTTGGCTGCGTCTGCTTTTATACTTTCAAAGCAGGGACGCCAGCATGTTACCGAGCCACCATACTTTTAACGTTGTTTTTCCGAAAAATAATAATAACTTACCGACATACAGCACTCGTTTGTTCGAAGCCATGTTGGACTTAACCCTTCAACTTTAACCCCAGGAGCTTGTGATTGGTGCAGTGAAACTAAAGCCCGCCTCTCTAGTCTCGTAAGCTCTAGCGCCACCTGGCGGATGACATCCTCCACACTCTCAGTCGCCCCAATTTCAATCCTTTCACAGACTAGCCAGGCATCCTTGGGAGAACCGGAAGGGTCGTTTCCCACCATTTCTGTCCTCCTTCCTCCACAAGTTCATGTAGTACTCCACAAATAATATGGGTGCCTCTCTCTCTTTTTTTTTCAAGCGTTTTAAAGAAAACGAAATGTTGCATTTTTCTAAGGAAGTATGGTGCGCTCGCATTTCTGCTGATGTTCAAAATGTACTGTAACGGAACGGATGAGCGTGAATGTGAGGTGTGAGTGATGTAGGTCTATATTTGAGCTGAAACACGTCATGGGCACACGTGTAAACAACGAATTGAGAAGTGGCAGCCGAACGCCTGAGGTCTTTTTTAACAGCAGACATTTTGACTTGTCAACTTGCCGTGGTAGGAAAAAAGCCCCGGTGTTGCTAATGCTAACATTACTGACGGTGCTTTTCTATTCAAGTGTCCCGGTAGGCAATGGCAGTGTGACAGTGAGCCCGCATGCGCAATGCAGGAACATGATACTGAAGCAGCAAAATGGTATTCAGCCATCATTCATTTTATTATTCACGTCTGTGTTTTTCCTACTGAGACAAGCCAAAATGTCGGCTGTGAAAAAGCCCCATTACACTGTTATGGTACATTTTTTTTGTCCATTTTTAAGAGAATATTTTAGGTACCACGTTCAAATAAGGGATACTTTATAAAGGGTTTTAAGGTTGGAGCTAATGGCTTTGTTGTTGCTCTTTCACAAATGCTTTATAGATAAGTCACAAAATACTAATATAAACAACTTTTTCACAGCCAGGTTGCTCAGGCTGGTGTGCATCATCTGCCAGAAAAACATTTTTCTTTAATTTTTTAAGTTTATCGTGTCCAATGAGCCTTTTGATTTTCTGAACTTCCGGAAAAGAGCTGTGGGGAATGTGGACCAAGAACTGTTTATTAACAACTTGATAACATTTATAACCACTGACTTTATGAAAAAATAAAAATAAAATCACTCATAATTTTTAGCATTTACAATTTCAGACATGAAAACCAGCCAAAGCGATTTTTCAAAACCTGGCAACCAAAAAGTTGTTCTTATAACTGATCTATAAAGCACCGGTGAATGATTGATTAACTAGCTTCATTAAAAGCTTGTGAAGGGTGCTGTATTAGAAAGCGGTGCCATATTTTGTTTGCCTGATATCCAGAAAAAAGCTGAAGAACTCTCTTTACTTTTCCAGTACTTTCCTTTTCAACCATTATTAATACCTTAAAAGAGACATAATAAAGTCAGCCACTTCTACATCATCCTCCTTTACAGTGAGCTTCTGCTGCTTCATCCCTTTATTTCTACTCAGTGTGACACAGGAGACTTAGGCACTTTCCAGGAACTTGAAAAGTCCAAACTCCAAGACACTTTTCTGGCTCTACTTGCTCCGTGCGAGGCTTACGTTTTCCAATTCCACTGATTTCTGCCTTTCTCTACTCCTTGCTCTGTTAACTGCAATAACCCCCCCCCCCACCCCACCCCCCCAACTGATCATTTGTCTTTCTGTTCGGCTGTCAGACAAAGGATTATACATTAGTGAAATTAAGAGCAAAAATATTTCCACCTTTGTAAGTCTACTTAAGCCAAACAAAAGACAGCAGAATCATATTTCATTAGCAAATGTCATACTGATAATCCCAGACTTTGACACTTTTGACTGAATTTAAAAGCACTGAAGACAAATAGGAAGAAAAAGTGACAATATAGTCCCTAATTTAGAAAAGCAATGGTAAAAGGACAAAGGTAAAAATGACGGATGGAACATAAAATTGACGTTTATAAATTTTTATTTATTACAACACATTAGAGTTATTTACAAAATTAGATGCAATTAGAGATTTAGAATTTTTAGAGCTTAATATCAAAATGTGCAAAAGTCAGACCTTAAAGTCATGACAATGATTTTTACCATGAGGTTTCTATTGCAAGGGCTCAGTGACAATATCTCTAAAGGGTCATTTGCCAGAGGAAAAATCTTTCCCCAATCTTTCTGTCGTGAGTGCAGAGATACTCTTTTAATAGGCAGACTTAAAAGTTTTCTTTTCCCTTCTTGTTTGTATCAATCATCTGCCTAAAGAAAGATATCAATTTAGCTAAACAAAACATATGATACTTAATTACTCCTGCAGTGCCCTGACTATTCTGCCCCTCACCCTGCTTTGGCCTTCTCTGCGGCACTACCGTCTAGGTAAGTGACTGTCAGATACACACATACACTCTGAACAAAATAGGTTACATTGTAAGGATTAAATAACACAAGAGTGGTAACCTTGATATATCATCCCTTTATTGAGAATACCACACACCCATGATAACATGATAGGATGGAGGAGTCCATCATTCCAAAGCAAGCATAAAAATCTCAAGCAAAGAAAAAGAACAAGGCTCATTTTCCTTCTAGAAAAAGGTTTCTCTCCTCCGCCACAAAATTAAGGGCCTTAATCCAAGATTCATTTGCATTATTGCTTTTGGTATGCAGTTTAAAAGTATTACAGAACTAGAAAATTATGAACTGTTATAAGTAAATTTTAAAATTACGTTTTCCTTTTTTTATTTCTTGGTTTTTATTTTTGCATAATTGTAGACAGGAATCTGGTGTTTGGAGTCAGTGTACTGTGTCTCTTCCCATCTCTGCTCATTTTTCTGTGCCCTGAAACAACACAATGACTTTTCATCAGTGCCACAAAACCAAATCAACACGTGAGTAGCTTGACTGATTATGTATTATCATACCAATCTAATACAGCACACAGTGTTCAGGATGTGGCAGCGGCAGCAGTAGTAGCCATGCTGCCCACTTTTTGGGTGGCATCTTTCTTTGCCTGATGGGCCTGTAGCACGGCGACGGCTTCTTCCACCTGTACAACGACACCACCAAACGTGAATAAGGACACAGCGTAGTATATGGACAACAGACATTTCAGTGTGGCAGTATCACAAAGATAAAGGTAGCGAAGTACCTTTGAACGCAGAGATTCATGAGACTCCAGCATATGTAGCAGTTCGGAGTTGTCAATCTCCAGCAGCATGCCAGTGATCTTCCCTGCCAGGTTGGCGTGCATGGCCTGAATCAGTGGGAAAAGACGCTCTCCTATTTAAAAAAAAAAAAAAATGAAAAGGAGAATAAGTCAACCCATTGAAAACCTAAAACAGTTACCATTCAGTAATTGTGAAATACCAGCCTTACCCAGCATCTGTTTTTGCTCCTGAGGGGGCGCAGCAGCCAGCATGGAGGCTGTCAGAGGCTCCTGGCCCTGAACGTGCACAGCTGGCTGAGCCTGGAAAGGACAGATGAATGGCAAAGTAAGGACATTTACTTAAAATTGTTTACTGACAGATAAGATGATGTGTTTGGTCTTTTGCCCATACCTGCTGTAAGGCAATCGGTTGCACCACCTGGGGGTTGGGGTTACGGACACTGGTGGCATATTTGTAAGGAGGCATAGCTCGGGGGCCTGGAACTCCCATTGAGGGACGAGGAGCCATGGCCTGGCCAGAAGCTAGTGGCGATGAGAAGAAATGGAGCAGGATTTACACAGTGTCTCGACAACCTCTGCTGTATATGTAGTGCCAATAAAATTCCAAAGCCAGAGTCAGAAAATTGATGGTGATCATTCTGGCCTGTTGTTATCGGTGAGCTCACCTCGTGGGCCCTGCGTGCTGCTACTGGGAGTCATGTGTCTCAGGTTGGCACGTGGTCCTGGCTGACGCAGCGAGCTGGGTATCCCCTGGAAGCCACCTGGGAGTGACAGAAGCAGAGATAAAAGATATAGATAAAACATATAGATGATGTTTAGGTAAATTATGTTAGCGATAGATGCACTATCCGATAAAACCACATGCTCACCTTGACCTCTACCACCTTGTTGCTGCCACCGGGGGTTGGGTCGCATTTGGGCCAGCTGATTGGGTGCATAGTATGTAGTCCTATTCTGGGCCTGCTGTACACAAGAAAGAACTCTATTATCTAAGGGCATTAAAAGTCATACCTAAATAACTGACATAAAAAAAGAAAAAGAAATCAATAATCTGTGGCATTTTTACTGGAATAAAATAGAAACTCTCTTCACATCGCAGTCGCTTCGAAATAACCTAACATCTCAGACTTTAACTGTCACACCTGTGGCACAGCTGGCATGAAGTAGCCACTGGTGGGCTGGAACTGATTAATGATGGTATTGGCCGGCATGGCCCTCATGCCAGCAATACGCTGCATGTACTGGTTGGTGAGGTGGGCCTTGCGCTCCTCTTTGCGCTGAGCGAGAGCCACGTAGAGGGGTTTGGAGCCAACGATGCGTCCGTTCATCTCAGTCACAGCCTTGGTGGCCTCTTCAGGGGAGGAGAAGCAGACAAAGCCAAAGCCTTTGGAGCGACCTTCCTCAAGCATCACCTAAAATATAGACAGACTGTGTCTGAGTAAATTCAAACATACAAATATTGTCAATGCTGTTGCTATGTTTATATTGCGATGATGTATTATCTCTGTTGTAGTTGTGATGCATTGAACATTTGGACTGATTTTACTCACCTTAGCACTTGTAATGGATCCGAATGGAGAGAACTCCTTACGCAGTTTCTCGTCATCTATAGTGTCATCCAGGTTTTTAATGTAAAGGTTTACACCCTGAAACAAACAAGCGGTCATCACACAAAGTAAATTCCTTGATATAACTAAATCAAAATGTAATATTGACTGGATTCAATCTGATTGAGGACCCAGTTTCTGCTGACCTGATAACGACTGATCCTTTCTTGTTTCAGTAGCTCAAACTTCCTCTTCAGCTCTGCCTGCCGCTCCATCTTCTTCTGCGCCCGGCCCACAAACACAGTCTTGCCGTTGAGTTCAGTGCCGTTCATGTCCTCTACAGCCTTTGGATGACGCCAGAATTATCAGAGGAAATTTCTAAGAGACAAAGATACACTTCACACATTTACACGAGGCCAAAGTACCTTGTTAGCGTCCTCATGCTTCTCGTAACTAACAAATCCAAAGCCTCTGGATTTGCCAGTGGGGTCTGTCATCACCTTCACGCTGAGTGTTTTACCTGCAATGTTCAAAAAATCCGGATGTAAGACAACAGAACTTGACCAAATTAGAGTTTGGAGTAATGCATGGATCTAGTTTCAGTTTACCATATTTGTCAAAAAGCTCCTTCAGCCGATCATCATCCATATCGTCCCCAAAATTCTTGATGTAGACATTGGTAAACTCTTTGGCTTTGGCGCCAAGTTCAGCCTCCCGTTCTTTGCGAGATTTGAAACGACCCACAAACCTGTAAATAGAGAGAGAGCAGCGAAACACACTCTTGTAAAACAGTCCTGACAAAGTGGAGAAAGCAAACCAGGCTCCATCTCTTTTGAATTCCTTTTTCCAATCTACAACACTGGTTATCCGGGTTTCCAGGTAAAGAAAGTTCCGCACAGACCTGACCACGCAAGCATGATAAGTAAAAGAGATCACATTCTTTTACAAAAACAGGGACAACGTTCACAAGACAACTTCACAGCTACGTTTCATCGTGTGACTCATCATTCCTGGGGTAAACAATGGAAAAAAACAAAACAAAAAAACAATCAACTGCTGTTAATATCACCAGAGGCAGGCAGATATGTTGGCATGCTAGACAACAGCGTGACATCCATCATAATTCTTGGTCCAAAACTTGATGAGGAGGTGGATGGAGAGGGATGGAGGAACAGAGTCTCACAGTACAAAGGAAAGCTGAGGAGGACCAAATGATCTTATATACCTTGCTACGATGACCTCTCCCCTTCCGCCATCCAGTATTGCATTCCTGCATTCGATCCATCACTAAAACACACAAGCGTGGTCATACACACACACACACAAACACTCTAAGACGGGTGACCAGCAAGTGGACAAATGAAGCAACAGAAAATGCATTTGGTAGGAAGGTAAGTAAGTAAGAGGTTTTAGTGTGTTATCTGTCAGTTTTTGAGGTTATCTTCATACTGGCAGTGGTGAGAGATGAGCGTATTAGTCAGATTATTCACACACAAACTCACCAACTGAAAAAAGACATGAAACATCAGTTCACTCAACACAAATGTAGAACAGACAAGTCAGATTTATACATGAGGCACAAAATATATCACAGTTTATATCAATCTGATCCACATAAGGCGTTACCATCACATAGTAATCTATCTTCTACATTTGGACAAACATTATAATCACTGGTACTTTCAAAAACTATGGTTCAAGCAAGATGTTTCAGTGACTTTTTCATCAGATCTTTAACACTGACAATAATAAACATCAGGATATGTGCTCCTATGTGATCAGACACTCACACCTTGCGGTCATTCAGAAGCATGCCGTTCATCTTCTCAATGGCGCGATCAGCTGCATCCTGCGTCTCAAAATGGACAAAAGCGTAGCCCTTGGAGCCATTTTCATCACACACCACCTGGAGCAGGGCGAGACATATGGGTAAATATGCAATTTTACAGTGCATCATGCACCACCTCAAATGCAGGCAGTTCCTTAACTTTAAAAGGAAAAGTTTGACATTTCGTGAAATGTGAAATGTGAGATTTAGATGAGGAGATTGATACCAGTCTCATATCTGTCTGCCAAATATGAAAATGCAGTCAGCAGCTGGTTAGCTTAGCTTAGGGGAAGCTAGCCCTGTCCAAAGGTAACAAATACACCTACAAGAATGTCTATTTAACTGTTTGTTTTAATCCATACTGAAGTGAGAACTGACGTGAAAGCAGTGTAAAGTGTTGTGTAAAAAAGGCAATTTATGAATTTACAAGGGGGTTAAACTACAAATAACCTCCCCGTTTAACCACAATTTGGACAGGGTAAGGCTATTTGTTTTCTCGTGTTTCCAGTCTTTATGCTAAGCTAGGCTAACCAGCTGCTGCCTGTAGCTTCACATTTAGTGGACAGATATGAGAGTGGTATCGTTCTTCTCATCTAACTTTCAACAAGCAAGTGAATAAATGTATTCAACAAAATGTCAAAGCACTGCTTAAAGCAGCAGTTGCGAGGATAAACGCTTTCTTCGTTAGTGAACTTGTACATCAACAGCCTACTTTGCCACACCTGTGTGATTGTGTTGTCACACGCAGGCAGAAAGAGAGGTAAACACTGATACTTTTACTTGAAAAAAAATCTTATATCTATTTCAAACCAAGATTTATGTCCAGTAAGGGTCTATGTTAAATTTGGCTGCCTTTAAAGATACATTTTGACTAGTTTTTAGTTGCTACTAGGACCAGAGATGGTGTATGAGTTACATTGGAACATTTTAAGCACATAAAAATATTATTCCAGTTTTTTTTAAATCTAACTTAAGCACCATGTGTGTGAAATTTCCAAGCAGGAACATTTTTCCAAAAATGGGAATATATACAAAATTAAAACAACATTCCTGTTTTAAAGTCCCTCAATGACATTTATGACAAACTCTACCTTGCAGGAGAGGATGTTGCCAAAGGCAGAGAAGGTATCGTACAAGGCTTTGTTGTCAATGGACTTGTCAAGATTCTTGATGAACACGTTGCCCACTCCAGATTTCCTGAGGGAGGGATCTCTTTGGGACCACATGATTCTGATCGGCTTCCCTTTCACCACGTCAAAATTCATGGTGTCCAGGGCTCTCTCGGCTGAAGGGAGGAGGGGCAGAGAGGTGGAGGGAAAGGTCACGGGGGATTGTTTACATGGAGCCATGAGTCTGAAAACGTATCAGTCACTGACACGTATGCCACATATCATGCTAGTAGTTTTTCTTTTCTGCCAATACCAGGGTGCAACAGTGATTAAAATGCAGCCATCCCCTTTAAACCACAAACATCGGCACTAAATTAATAACATTTCCAGAGAGGTAACGCGTGGCTACAGTAGAGTGTATTAAAAAGTTTGTCCTCCTGTGCTGTGTGCGCCACAATGTAGAATCCCTGCTGCCAGTCCACTAACAGAGCACGTGCAACATGGTTAAGATACTGCAGTAGACCATGTGGTGCGTTTGCGCGTGTGCATGGTGTGTGATAAGCTGTCTTCAGCAGCTGGGACAAGTGTGGGGGGCAGCTGCAGTGGGCAAGCACATGGAGCACATGGGCCTCTTCTCTGTCTCACCACATGCTGCTGGGCCACGTCCCACCTAGGCCAGTCGCAGTGGCAGCGCAGCAGGCCCTCAGATAACACAAACGGGTGAAAACTGTGGTTATAAGAAATAATGCCTTTCATTTTTCAATTGTTCAAATTAGTCTGACGTTTGTTTTATATATGTTTTTTTCTCTCCATCTACTGCTTTGATTGTAACACAGGCTCTTATGTCCATGTGGGCACAAATGCCAAACATCCTTTTGTTCTGCCACTCCACAGTATCTAACACACACACACACACACACACACACACACACACACACACACACACACACACACACACACACACACACACACACACACACACAGATAGGCGAGGCTTTCCAGCTAAAAGTGTCTGGTAAACAAAACGGAGCTGCCTTGCGTCTGCTGGCATCAGCAGTTTGGCTTGCAATTGTACTTCACAACCCGTGTGCTCAGAGAAGGTGTGTGATCAATGTCAAACATGTGAACTTATGGAAGGTTCACAGTGGGAAATCTTCATTTTAAAAAAGGGCCAAATCATCTATGAAACAGGCTGATTATTCTTAAATTAAGTAATTCAGTCATTTTGAATGATGGATTGTGAAATAGTCAGTGTTGTCAAATGTAACCTGTGTTGAGTTAATTGTTATTGTTAACCATTTCCGTCATTTAAGAACTTTAGTATTGTGGGCAGGCAAATTTTGGGCTGCTCAGAAAGAAGCTCTATATTTAGAGAGGGGTCCTGAGAGGTATGTGCTGGCATGGAGTGAGAGTAGAGCATTCTCTATCATTGATGGGGAAGAGACACATTCAACAAGAAATCTCAGATGAGCAACACCGCATCTCCTGAGTGTTTACACACAGAGAGCTGAGATGTGAAGTAAAACAGTGAAGACTTTAAACAACCTTGACCATTGCAACATGTTTTACCTGCAATCATCTGTTGTTATTAGTAGTATTTTAGAGGCAGCGAGCTATTGACCCACAGACATGTGTTTGGACCCACCCCCACCCCCCATGTCTTCACCTCCAAGGACAAATGGTGTCTTCTCACTTGTGGCTCTTCTAACATTTACTCAAGTGAATGATGATAATACCTCTCTGGAAGTGAGCTGGTGTTAACCTATCATTACGCCGGCTTTCCGTAGCCAACTTGAGCACAGATAAGTTGTGACAGGAGGCGTTTAACGTTGATACGCCCCATAAAAGAGTCCATACAAAGTAAAAATGATCAGCAGGCCTCTGAAGACAACCACAACACCTGCTACTGTAGCTCAACACTTTGATACCATTGGCTGTAAATGGAGAAGTCTTGCATTAAAGACACTCAACAATTCTGACGCTTTAGTGGTTAAATAGATGGGAAGTTTAGGCATTGATTGACAAATCAACACGCAGCTTAAGTGGTTAAGATTTTACACACGAGAACAACAATATGATCCAACTAATCCCCAAAATTCAAAAATGAAGCTAGGATTAAATCCAACAGGGTTGCAAGGGTTATTGTTCAGCTGTGCCTGTCCCTTTTCTTGCTTTCAGTGAATATAGCAGCCAGGGCAATGGGAATTAGTTTCACTCAGCGGCCCTTTAAATAGGAGCAGAAATGGGTCATTTTGGGCTGAAAAAGAGAAATCAGCAACAGATGTGATATAATTAAAGTGATACCATTGATGAGCATGAAATGACTTGTCTGTTGACTTTAAAGCATAACTCAAATTCTGCATTTGGTGAAGGCTTTAACTATAGTAGTGACATATATTCCCAGGAGAATACAAGAACTGGGACATGCTCATATGGGTCAAATGACTGCCCCAACCAATCTGAAGAACCTCCATAACTGTCTTATGACAATTTCCAAAATATCAAAAGATCAACCATGTTATTTATTGCCAGTGTCTCCTTGATCCTGCACGCGATTATGCGTTGTTCTTCACAGGACATTGACAGCATATGGTGACATTGTCAACCTTTTGAAGGATGCATTCTCTCTGCATCTCAAACCCGCGGGCACTGACGCGTGCAAGCAACATGCTCCAAGTACACACCGATCTCTCTTCACCTTTCAATCCTTACCGTCAGCGGGCTGTGAGAAGTTCACATAAGCGTATCCCAGGGACCGCCGGGTGATCATGTCTCGGCATACCCGAATGGAGAGCACCGGCCCGGCTGGGCTGAATTTCTCATACAGCATAGCCTCAGTGATGTCGGGGTGCAGGTCGCCAACGTAGAGAGAAGCCATCGGATAACTCCCCGTCGCTGTGTTCATATCTCGGACTGGAGAAAATAAGTGTATGCAAAGCTTCCCTCAAAAACAAAACAAAAAAACCAAAACAAAACTGCGCTTCAGTTCTCATCTAATAAAAACAGGGTCTGTGGACAGCTGGCTCTCTGATCAAGCCGGTAGAGAAAATGTCAAACCTGGGAGAAAAAAAAAAAAAAAAGAAAAAAAAAAAAAAAAGGAAAAAAAAAAAAAAAAAAGACTAACAAAAAAAAAAAAAAAAAAAAAAAAAAGAAAAAAAAAAAAAAAAAAAAAAAAAAAAAAAAAAAAAAGGGAAAAAAAATTCGATGTCTTCCGAAGTAGGATTTCTTCCTTTAAAGACGTCAACTTCGGGTTAAGACCGAGGCCTCGTGTTTATAGTGTTTTTTTTTTTTTAAATTAATGTTTTGCGATTTTTTTAAATGTTCTATTTCTTTAAGTAATACGGTACTTGTTTTTATGGAGATTTTATGGATTTTATATTTTTTATATTATTTTTATTTTAAGTTTTTCAAGAACAGTGAGTTAGACACTCACGGTTGTTTTGTGGCCGGGGAAAGAGACTGCGTGAGGAAAGCATGGGCACTTTATAGAGAGTGGCAGTGCGGAGGAAATAGTGGCCAGGGTCAAACTTGGGATAGAAAAAACACCGAGCATGCGGTGTAAAAGGGAGAGCGCACACTGTGCTGTCCCAACTACAGAGCCCAGCTCCCCACAGCGACATCTGGGTGGGAAGAGCTACAAGAGGCTTCACTGAAACCGTACTATGGACAGGGTTTCCTTAGGTTTTCAAGGCTCGTTTACAGATGTGAGTGAAAAAAAACTTGCTTTGCGTCTTTAATCAAAAATTTGGGAATGACATTGAACAGACCGGGGTCTTTTAAAAAAAAAAAAAAAGAAAAGAAAGAAAAGGCTGGATTATTGCTCAATAAATTTATTCAGTTCAAGTACCATTATAAAATATTCTGAAGATGCAGTTATTCTGCTTTGTCCATCCTCCTGAGAATGAGAAAAAAAAATTAATCCCATGCACAGGCATATAACATACTGACATTACACAAAAAAAAAAATAAAAATAAAAAATTAAGATACCGCAACAAATCCAGGAAAGTTGAGCGCAGTCCCTTCTGCCTGGGCTCCTGGTTTCTTTTAACCCAGTCCATTCCACATCTTCGGCTCACACCTTTTCCCTCTTGTTGCTTCGCCACCTCTTCCTCATAACTCAGGGTCTGCGACCCATCCACGCCTTTGGCAAACTGGAGTTTTGAACGAATTAGTGGTTGGACATCATTTGTTTCTTCTTGGGGCATCACAGCACCATCTGCCTGCATTTGAAACAGCTCATCTACCATTTGGTTAAAAGCAATCTGGTGTAGGTCATTTGCATACATCTCAGCTGGCGGGGGGATGTTTACTTTGAGAACGTCTCTGCCAAACATTCCAGATCTTTCAAACCACTTTTGTCTTGGAGATTCCTCTGCAATAGCTGCTTTGATAGGTTTTAGAGGAACCAATGTAAGAAAATTTAGATCCAGAGAAGCATCGCTTTTTAATTCATTAAAATTTTGACCTTGGATCTTGTTTGTGGGTGGATTCAGATGAGACTCCTGATCTGTGGGTGAAGGTTGTGGCACAGGAAGGCCATTTGACACCATGTCGCCAGCCTTTAACTGAACTGTCAAACTGTCTTCAGACTCAGAACCGATACTGTTGCTCTGTTCAGTATCCTGCGCCTCTCCAGGTAGCCAGAGGGTCAGTCTGGCAACTGGGTCCTGACTCACAACCACTACACCCTGTGGTGGAGAGGAGAACTTGCTTCTTGATACAGAAGTACCAGAAATGATTGGGTCCATCACTGCAGCATCAGACAACATGGAGTCAGTAATAGGGGCGGGGGTGGTTTCCTGTGGCTCAGAGACGTCAGAGCTCATCTCAATGTCTTTGTCCACAATGACTAAGGGACCAGTGCCAACTATAGCCTTGGCATCTGAAATGACATGTGAGCCATGGATCAGAAATACCCTCAAGTCCATTTATTATTGCACTTATATTTTAGAAAAAAAAGATCCACAGCACTGACCTTCAGGAAGGTGTCTGACTGATTGGCCTTTACACTTTGAGCTACAGCACTGACACACCTCAACATCTCCACTCAGGTCTTCCCATCTGAAATGGAAAAATGAATATCAGTAAGTAATGACACTCAAAATATACAGTTTTATGTGTATTCCGGTACTGTACCTTGACTGGATTACATTGTAGTTGCAGGATTTGGAGCCAGAGGTGACACCCTGGTCAGAGATGAGCACACTACAGTGGATGTACAGCTTCAAGGGAAAAAGAGTTCAGAAGGTCATACAGCTAAACAGGAGAAACCAGAGACCTGTCAGTGAGACCATTTTATAAAACACTCACCTCTGAAATTAGATAAGACGTGTTCAGAACAAAATTAACCACATCCCCTCTGCTGGAGGCCACAAACTGTGTGACAGGATGAGGAGAACCCGATGGGGATGTGCACCTGGCACAGAGAAACGGTATCCCAGGTGATTAGAAATTCAGACATAACAGTGGAGAGATGAATACCTGCGTGGCTGCCTACCCTTTATTCATTATGACTGCATGCCGGGGTTTAGTCTGAAGCTCAGGGGATGCAGAGACAAAGCAGGACTGGATGGACAGCTGCTGATCAGGCCTGGTTTCGGCAGAAACCTGGAGGTTGACAATTTGGCCTCTTTTATAGACATTTGACTCTGCGGAGCTGGTCCAGGATGCTGCTGGAAATGAGACAGCAAACATTTGTGTCTGCAAATGAACGTGTCAGCTGAGCAGCATCTTTTTGACTCATTACTCACGATTCATTAGTCTGATGTTAAAGCCCTTCGCATTCTCAGGGGGCGTCGGTGAGTCAAAGAAGCCGGGATGATCATAAGACCTTAAAAGACATGCACTCACTTTTAGTATGGTTATTTTTAAACCACTAACAGATGTTTTGGTAGCTCACCTGTTTGGGATGCAGGAGATGTGCACTGTGGAAGGAGTTTGCCACCAGTTGGCGAGAGGTTTTTTGACATTCAAGTGGAGAGAGTTAGTGAACATCTTCAAGCCATTCTGTATCTGCAAGACAGAGTGGTTTCAGAATATCCTTTCCAAAAAGTGTGGAAATAAAGTAACTAGAAAAGAATGCGGTCAACTCACCACATGTGAAGTTCCACACTCATTAACACTGTAAGTGAAGACAAATTGGTTTGGTTGCTCTCTGTTGCTATAGCAGCCATCACCCAACTGCATCTCCTCCACAGTCAGCATGACACCATCAGATCTCTTGTCAACCAGCACAGTTAGCTGAGATTCGTCACAAAACACCTGTATTCTGGGAACTTTCATGACGGGAGGTAACTCAGCAAGCATGTGAAAGTCGGGGGTCCGGGTTCGCCAGGAGCTGAAGATGGTGTCATATGGCGTGAAATCAAAGTTTCTTTCAAATGGAAAACGCATGAGGTTTTCAAAAAAGCTTGGAGAATTCTGGGCAAATGCACCATCCTGCGCTTTTATCACTGACTGAACAGCGACAAACTGTCCAACAAAAATGCACAGCCCTAGCTCTATTATCCCCATTGCAAACCTCAAAGTGGGCCAACCACTCCAACAGCGCGTTGGCCACAGGGCTGACATTAATAAGGTGCAGGGGCAGAGGGGACAGGTGTTGGAAATCTAGCTGATGAGGCTGACATGAAATAAGGCTGCTTTCAGATGGTAATCTGAAATCTTCCCTCCTACACACCAGTGTAGTCTGTGGTGCTTTTTTTATATATATATATATATATATATATATATATATATATATATATATAAATAAATGCTCTTGCACAAGAGGCATGTACAATTTTAAAAAATAAAAATACTAAGGTAATTGCGAATTTTCTTCATGTCATTCCTGACTGCATATATTTCAAATATTTAGCATCTTCTACAGCGGGATGGATTGTTGGGTGGCGACCTCTATGGACATGTAACACAAGAGCTACTTGCATACTCATTTTTACACTTGGAAAACAAATAAGACAAAAAGGTAATCGAAGGCAGGTTCATGGTAGTTTTCCAGAGCGCGGCAGTGGAAAAAAAAAAAAGTAAACAAATACTCAGTGGGAAGATAAAACCACTGTAAACATGTGGAATCATGCGGCTCCCGTTTGATTGGGAATCCGCTTCGGTGACCCCTTTGTGTCTTTCTTTCTCACGTGTCGTTTTCTTGTTACAATTGTGGATGATCATGGCAGCAGCCGGTGGGAACAGAGCTGCTTCTTTTCTTGGCGGACGGATCGTTCGCCCAGGTAGAGGTATGGGGGCGGAGCATCCGCACAGGTGGGTGGTAGGTCGCGCCTGCCCGTCTGCCTGCAGGTGAGCGGCAGAGGAGGAAGACGAGGGCCCACGGACTGCGGGGAGAGCAAACGCTGCCGGAAATGACTGAGGCACAACTCGTACACTGATATGAGCTAAGAGGGCAGAAAGTCCGCCATGGTACATTTGGGTGAGTTGACTCAAGGTTTTGTTTCATTGAGACGACAGGCTGCATGGGTATGTTGGGTGCCTGGGTCTTTAGGCGTGGTCCGCGCGGGCGGAAACGGGACTGAGAGGAGACGAGACGTAGCTAACGTACATTTTCGGCGTTTGAATCACGGAACTCTGTCTTTTTTTTTTTGTGTGTGTGTGTGTGTGTGTGTGTGTGTGTGTGTGTGTGTGTGTGTGTGTGTGTGTGTGGGTCCCATACTCTACGTCCTATCATTATTATCACCCTAAATAAAGTCAAAAGAATGAAACATCACCAAGCGGAATGAAAGAGACATTCTGACCCTTGTAACTATCAGAAAATACAGTATCACATTGGAATGTAAGAGGTGTTTTGATGTTTGTACGTTCACTACATGAATATGTCCATAATGTGAATATTATATCATGGGGTTTTTGTTCGAGTCTGTACTCTACAGTGACAGGATGTGGTAACGTTCAGTCAAATGGCAGCAAACATTAGACAAACAATATTATGGCCAAAACACAGCACGTTTTCCCACAGCCCCCACCTGTAGGAATGAGACAGGCCAGGAGCCAGTGTCTGTCTCTACGGGACCCCTCAGGCCAGGTGAACGTGGGTGGTGAATGCTGGAACAACCCCCCCCCGCAGCTTTGTCCTGTTGGGTTCAGGAGAGGCTTCAAGGGGTGGGTGCTTCACCTTTTCCTCAGAGGAGGGAAGAAAACTAGTGCAGCGCAGTCCCCCTCAGACCCCATCTCTGAAATTTCACCGTGGCTGCAGCACTTTGCCGCACTCAGTGGTTGAGATCTTCAGCCCTCTCGGCAGGGGTCGGGGATAATTGCAACTGCGTCATTCTCAAGTGTCACCATGGTGTCCTCACCGCAGGCCTGCTTCCTGTCTGCGTTGCTGAAACCACAGCGCTGCAGCAAAGCCAGCTCCCACACAAGTTGCCAGTGTAGTGCTGTTACTGCTTGTTATATATTTCAGATCACATTTAAAAAAAATCATATGTGCTTACTGTAATTTCACATGGTTTACTGCGTTGATTCCTCTCAGAAACACGTACTGATACACACAGCCGGTATTTATGTACTCTGATATGGGATCGGAGTCACATGCTTTACCCTGACTGTTGTACGGACAACGTAATGATGAATTAGTTGGTTATCACTTAGATTTTGACAGCGGGGCGTGACCCTCAAAGCTAAATTAAGATTCTGAGGTCAAAATAACATATTCCTGCCTCCTCTAGGAGTATGCTGTGCCAGCCTCAAGGACAACAAAGCCCTGATGAAGATGGGCCTGGGGCTGGTGCTGGTGGGCCATGTCAACTTTCTTCTTGGAGCACTGGTGCACGGCGCTGTGCTCAGGCACATCAACGTGCACTCTCAGGCCCGGACCATGGTCTACGCCATCTCTAATGTCATTGCCATTGTGGCAGGCTTGGTGGTAAGTGGTAGGCCACACGCATAAAGAACCGAATATAGCTATTAAAGGCATCAGTGGGTAGTGGTTTGGGATAGGTTTTGACCTGATCAAAAAGCAGCCTATACCTGTAAAAATGTGCGTGTCAACCTTTAATCCTTAAATAGAGCCATTTTGACTAGTAATATTGCATCATCTATCTGTGATGAATGAGCTGTCTTTTTGACAAAACATTTAAAATCTTGTGTCTCTTAGGGAATCATTGGTGGAATAGCAGCCATTGTCCTTTCCAAAAACAAGAAAAACAGGATTCTGGTAAATATCTGTTCCCCTCCTGTTGACAACAGCTTCTCCCTCCTCCATTCAGCACTCACATCTGTCATTTTCTGGCTCCTGTTAGAACTTGCGCTTTGTTCTTGACTGAGTGCATTGTGTGCAGAGAAATGGCAGAACTATATAAACAGATAAAAATAGAGAATTCATTCAAATGTTGAATGTGTTAGACCAAGTGTTTTATTTTTCCCTAAACACTAAACAAGATCTTGTATCATGTTGTCTTTGCAGCAGTGGGTCCTGTTGGTCTTCGGCTTCCTGGCTGGTCTCTTGGCAGTTGCCTCCACCTTGGGCTTGTCAGTTTCTATGGTCAAGGCCATTATTGATAAAGGCAAGGGCCTACTAACGCACTGCAAGTATTCTGATAATGTTGTCAGCTCTTCCAGCATCACATACGAATGCCCTTTTGACCCCACCCGCATCTATGTAAGTTGAACGCAAATATTTACCCATTGGCAGTTTTGACATTGACTTGAATTGCTGCTGCAGCTGCTGCAAAAAAAAGTTTATTGATCAGAGTTATGTGCGGTGGTATTTTTTTATGCTGACCAGGGGACCACAATCATTCTGTGGGTGCCTCTCATCTTGACGTCGGTGGTGGAAATGGTGTTCTCCTTCCGCTGCTTCGCTGCCTGCACTACATTCCTCTACCTCTGTCCGCGCAGGAGGAGGCCGATTCAGGCTAAGAGGGTAAGCCACTGTCAGATCACGGACTCAGTCGACAGCGTCAGGATTAGCCAGACCCGCAGTATTTGTCGCAGGCAGCGTGTGTGTGCTTGGTAGTGTGCGAAAGCATAGATTGCTATGTTATGTTGCCAGAGTCGCAATATAGAAAAAAAATTTCAGTCAGACATTAGCTTTAAGCAAAATGTGCAAGGTTAACCTCCACTCACTCAATATAGGGTGTGTATTTTTACAAGAAAGCAATATAGCAAGATAGCAACGTCTTAAAAAGACTATAACACTGCACTGAAAAAATAATTATTAGGTAACAATTATCATTCCAATCCAAGGCTTAGTAGTAACATAGCATCAATAAAAAAAACATTAGCACAAATTTTAACAGTGAACTGCCCTGGCTTTATTATATCCAGAAATGGCAATTTAACAATGAATTTAATACAGACAAATGCAAGGCAGGGGTTCCGACCTGCTGACAAGGCAAACCGGACCAGGCCAGTGGGTTTACTGCTCCCCTTATCTCATGCCGTCTCAGTGCATGATCACATGGTTTGATCTTGAAAGTGAAATTAAAGTAGAAAACTGAAAAAGCACACGATGAACAGTGGCTCAGTTTATTCACCATCATTGCATTTATCAACCCTGGTCCTCAAAAATGCAGGTAAAATTCCACATGTGCTCATGTTATTAATTGCCAATATTGCAATAAAATGAAAATGGTTATTTAACATACAAATTCAATTTACATTAAATGGCATTCTGGGAAACATAAAATTATCTGGACTGACATGTATGAATGGGACCAACTGTTGCCCAGCCCATCCTGATCTTTTTAAGAACAGCCATTCAACCCAAAACATGTTAACATAATATATTTTAGAATATAATTTAAACAGTACTGTAAGCACTTTGTATGTGTTGTTTATGTGTCGGGTCTTTATTGCAGCACATCACTTATTCAAAAAGTTAGTCTGTGTTTTGAGAGTTGCTTACATTTCTTCTCTATCTTAAAACTATCGGGGTATAATTTAATAAAATCAGCACCTGTATATCATTAGCCAGATGAGTTTAGACAGGTTTTTACATGCAAAAGCCTCAAGATATGGAAAGGTTACACAGAGTACTGATGTAACTGTAGGGGGGGAGAAAACAAACAGAAAAACAAGAAAAAAAAGTTGTGCCTAGTGACTGATTTTCAAAAACAAAAATTTTAAAAATGTCCTGTACTGTTTCAGGTGCGTATCCAAAGACGCACTGAAACCCCAACGCCAGTACAAGGTCCAGAGATCGACGCTGAAGCTGAACCCGCGGAGCAGGATGAACTGCTGGACGGCGACGCAACAGCGCAGCAGAGTGAATGGCTCTGAACCAGCTAAACCTAATGAGCTAGGTTGCAAACTGCTGGGCTCAACTGGAAGAAAACGCAACATCATCTCTGAAATTGCTGTGTCACATGTGTCCCGTTACAAATTGAATGTCTGAAGAAGACATTTGTGGGACTTAAACCAGCAAAAGCAATGACGTTTTATGTCCCTCTGTATCAAAAAGAGGGTTTTTTTTTAATCTGATAAAATACTGTATTTTTGGTTTGGAGTGGTCAGATTTTGTTTGTATTGATATTGTCTTGACAATACAGAGATCTTTCATCCGTATCTTGACTTCAAAATTTTTTTTTTTTAAATTTAGTCACCAAACATTCCATCAAACCAGATGTAACATTTTATAACTTCTTATTTTGAAAAAACTCAACTTTATGAAACAAATTTAGAGAACTTTCTATGGCCGTTTTTTATTGGTGTTTAAAATGTGGTCAACACGCACCCGGGTCTGTCAGATTTAAATGACATTTGCAGTCTCTCTTGTGGAACACTTTTTCCTCATGGTTTCAGGATATAAATATATACAACAAATGAACTGATTCTGGCATTTGCCTCGCCTCCCATTTTACACTGAGTACTATTTAGTATATTGGACATTCAAGTCAAATTTCAGTGGAATCTAAGCCCAATACCAGACCCAAACATTTTCAATATTGTGAGTGACAGAAATTTAACAAAGAAAATGTCAGTAAAGGTCATGTCCTATCAAAACCTAAAGATATAAGAATGTAATTAACTTACTTTGTGACATGTAAGAGGTATACAGGTTTAAGCAACCCTCTTAATCATTCTTAGTGACCTTTGAAGGCAAGACCAGTTACACAAATGTATTACAGAAAAGGGTCTGTTTTACAAACATGCTTCTACTACATACTCAAAAAGGTACAGGACTAAAGTGGGACTGAACGACATAAAACAGAGTAGCCAAAATATCTATGATTTAAATAAATTAAATCAATCAGATATATAAAAGCATACATGTACTGAGCAATTTTTACAGAGTTGCTTCACAAGGGAAAAGCAAGTATGTTCGCGTAAAAAAGATTCAGGAGAAAAAATGAGAAAGCATTAAAAAAAAAAACAATATTCAAAAACACTCAGTTTGACTTTAGTCCATAAACAGCAAAGTTGAAAAGTTGTCCTAGAAAAATGTTTAGCTCCGCATCCCACTTTGTAATGAGAGATTCTACTCCCCCAAAGGAATAATCCATTGATTTCCACAGCAGCAGCTGGAAAGATGACTGATCCAAAAAAATCTTGTTTGATCCGTTCTGATCAGCTGCACTGGCATCACTGGATGCTGAGGACCTCAAGGTGTCTTGGATTCCTCTTTTGGCCTAAAGGACCCAGAGTAAGGAAATGATTAAAACTCCCAACCAGCCACTTGCTGGAAAGCGTGGTCAGTACCCGTGTGTGGTGTTTTCTCACTTTGATGTGTCCATTTTCTCCTCCTCTGGCACCTTCTCCTCTTCTTTTACTTCTACAAAAGAAAAAGGAAGGGAGAAAAAAAACAAAACAAAAAAAAAAAAAAAAAAAAAACAGCCACCACAATATTATATCAAAACAAATGTGAGTTCATAAATGCTAATAAGAACTCTTTGTTTAAAACCAATCAAAAATAATAAGAGTGGGATGAGATGTGAATGAAAAAAAAAAAAAAATAGATACCTTTTGTTTCCTCCTCACCTTTCTTCTCCTTTTCTTCCCCCTCTTTCTCTCCTTCAGTTTTGGCTCGCTTGGCTTTCTTGAAGCTCGCTGCGTTTCTACGGCCTCCTTCACCTTCATCCTCTGAGTCAGAGAACTCCTCCTCACATGCTATCCGCTTGTCATGAGCACGAACTGCACATTACCAGAGGGACAGGGATAAATCAAAACATGACAGTACTGTTTTGGAGTTTGGACTGCACGATGATGAAGGAAATGATGACTCCAAAAGGTTATTACTAGAGATGCGTTTGTTGGGGTCCTCTTCCTCTTCGTCTCCACTGTCCTCCTGTACAGCATCCTCAGGGATGGCCTGCATCTGAACTCCCGGGGCATGAGGCAGCATACGCAAGTTCTCAAACAGACGCTGCCTGGAGGACAGCAAACAGGTTGAACATACTGACCAACACAAACAAAATCACAAATAATCTGATACTTAAACCTCTACCTATTATGTGGGTAATAATAGGTAGAGAAAACAATAAACATGAAAGCTATTGATACTGCTGCTGAAACTGGTGAACTCTTAAGCAGATGATGCTGTGCAATATGCACCATGCAGCTTGACGTTTTGTAACACATTCACAGGAAAAAAGATCTGAATGGCACTTTCATGGACTCACTTGATCTTCTCCAGGTAGTCGTTGGTATTCTGGTTGGTCATGTTGGAGGGGCTGATGTGCAGCTTGAAGTCTGGCCCAAAGTACTCAAAGTAGTCATTGTATGGGAGCTCTGCAGAGTTGAGAGGAATTCTTAAAGATCAACACAAATCTTTTATTGAAATAATGTTATTGTTCTTAAGAGGCTGTTAGAAATATTTCATGTCAGGCTCCTTTTTTGTGACAAGAACACCTGAAGAGTCTACTGAAGCAATTTAATAGGGCTTCAAGTAATGTTTATTTTTATTACTGTTTACATTACTATTGTTCATAAAATATCACACGAGAAATGCCATGACGTTAGAAATCACAGCCCAATGAGATGTCTTAAAATAGCTGCTGTTGTGTTATGTTGTGGGATAATCAGAAAATCAAAAATGTATTCAAGCATACCATCAAACAAAAGCAAGCAACTCATCACATGTAAGAGGGTGTAACCAGCATACTGTATGTCTTTCTTCAGCCGATTATCAAAATTGTCAATGTCTGTCAACTGAAAAAATCATTTGTTTTACCTTTATTATTTCTGATGTACGACATTTATGTGTTGTACATATTACAATAAGACCACGCTTTTAATTACCACCACAGAAGAATATGATTTCAAATGAAAACCAGACTACCTATATTCAGTGCAAGACTCACCATTAGGGATGGAGGAATCAAGGGCTACAGCAGTTTCGTATGTCCAGCAGCGTGCCACATTACGGATGGTGTAGCCTCCTCCGCCCAGCATCAACAGTGGCAGGTTGAAGCTCTTCATGTATTCCACACACTTGGCATGGCCTGAGCACAGATCACAGAAAAAAAATAAGAAGAAATTGTGAGAAAACGCTTTTGTTTCTCAATTACACTTTACCCAGGACCGTTAGAGACCTCTGCTAGTATAGTAACATCACGAGGAGAGAAATGTTTCAGTTCACTTACCTTTAATGGTGAGGTTAAAGCAGCCGAGCCTGTCTCCTGACAAAGAGTCAGCTCCACACTGCAGAACCACTGCGCTGGGCTGGTACATCTCCATCACCTTGGCCATGATCTACACAAACAGCAACATCCACTTTCAAATGTGTCTGACCTTCAAGGGAGATATCAACTATCGAAATATGACAGTAAACAAATCATTATTTACTCACGGGTTTGAATATGGCTTCATATGACTCATCATCAATCCCATCCCTCAGTGGATAATTCACAGCATAATATTTACCCTTCCCAGCACCGATGTCCTGCAGAGAACAAGATAAATGTCCACTCACTGTATTATAACTATGCCAATTAGGCTTTTATCTACAAATAAAGAAAAGTCTAGGCTTACCCTCAGATCGCCTGTGCCAGGGAAGTACTCTCCATACTTGTGAAAGGAAACGGTCATAACACGGTCTGTGGTGTAGAAGGCCTCCTCCACACCGTCCCCATGATGGATGTCAATATCTATGTACAGGACTCTCTGGTGGTATCTGGAAAGAGGGTGAAGATCCTTAATGTTCTGCTACATTTGAGCCACAAGGTTTTTCAATTGACCAACCATGTGGAGTACCATCTACTCATGCAAAACAACCCTGTACTTGATGAGCTGCAGTAGGGCTTTTGTTCTTACTTCAGCAGTTCCAGAATAGCCAGTACAATGTCGTTGACATAACAAAACCCAGAGGCCTCAGACTTCTTGGCGTGATGCAGGCCCCCAGCCCAGTTGATGGCAATGTCCGTCTGCTGTTTGTTCAACTTCACGGCACCGGCTGGACCACAGTGAGGAGGCAAGAATCAACAGCTTGCTTATACTTAACAAATTATAAGCATGATTACTGTCCCACACTGCATGTTTTTCCAAGCAGTATTTAAAGAGAAAC
This sequence comes from Xiphias gladius, assembly GCF_016859285.1. Taxonomy (NCBI): domain Eukaryota; kingdom Metazoa; phylum Chordata; class Actinopteri; order Istiophoriformes; family Xiphiidae; genus Xiphias; species Xiphias gladius. Next base: position 9,136,958 of record NC_053409.1, on the reverse strand, counting down.
AACTTACCAACGGAGCCCCCTGCTGAGAGCTGGCAGAACTCAAATAAACCATCAAACACTGGACAGTCCTCCCCCACATTAACTGCAAAGTAACAGCACAAGGTTAAGCACAGTATTGCTGCTTATGTCAAGTTGCACCGTTTGATGAACTTTATCTACACAGGGGACCTCGGTAGCAAACTTACATCTCTGCATTTGCTTGCTGTACTCTGACATGTTGTCTGGTCGGATTGAACGCAGGAATTTGATGTAATCGTCACTGTGATACTTGGTCATCTCCTCTCCGCTGGCTTTGTGTGGACGCTGAAAGACAGAGGACAAATGAGCTCCCAAGACACCCTGCAGTAGCAAGTCCAGTGATTTGACTGAGCAAACACTTTCTGTAATCTAACATACATATATCTCCATCTTTCTGTAGAGGCCATAGTTGAGCAACAGGTTGTGTGTCATGCGGATTCGGTGGGGCTTCATGGGATGCCCCTGACCATAGTAATAATTTCCAACATCACCTAAAATGAGAAAAAAATAAAACACACCATGTTGAATTATTGGTTTATTTGACTTCGAGCAAATGCAAACATGAAATAAACAGGAATCCATCTTTCACAATATGTGTCTGGGCAAAAGATGCCCATGGACTGAAAAGGTAAATGAAGGAATTCAAACAGTACTATAATGCGTGTCTGGTAGCGATGCTGCAACCGGTCCTCTCGCTTTCCCAGCCGAAGTACTGAAATCCAATCGCTTCTATGAAACTCTACGAACTACCCAGATACACTTACAGGGTAGCTCTTTATCAACGTACACAATGAGATTAACGACCAAAACATTGTTTTCCGCTGAACTACCCGGCATTTGAAGGTAGCAACATGAGCCTTTATGTGTTAGCTTAGTGTTGACGTTAATTGTGGCGACAATGAAGTCCTCACATCCCCATTGTTAGCTCGCTAGCTAGTTACGTTAACGTCTAGTTAAAAAGCGTGGGTCTGGTAGATAAACGCCTAAACTAGCACATCAAAAAGGCAGCCAGCGCATTTAGGGGAACTGAACAAATATTCGTAGTGCGTTAATACTGCGTGTAGGCTCAGTGGCACTGTATCAGACCGATGAGAGCCTGAGACGAAAGCTAGCTAGCTTAGCGAGCGTGCCCGGTTAGCAAGAGGTGAAATAAACTGCGAGCTTTTGTGGCGCAAAGTGACGGATTTCATGGATGAGTGCGTCGGCTGTCAAAAGTACAGGCACACGAGTACTCACCATCATAGTAGTAGCAAACTTTTTTCTTTGTTCCTTGAGAAGTGAGCGCCATTTTAGTCTTTCTGGCTGGCTTTCACTGCTCACACCACGGGAGACAACAGCGACAAGAGGCGGACAGTTTGTATCGCGTCCAGCCAAGTGGATGTAATGCTATCCGCTCTCGGCAGGAGGCGACAGACTCTTTCCTAACTGGTCTGTGGTCCTCACCTGTGCTCCGGGGACATCGTGTGTTCATGTTCACGTGTGTTCACGTTATCGAGATCCATCACTGTCACAATGTATCAGTTTTACTACCCGCCGAGCAGTGATAGAACAACAAGACCCCTTTAGACCCCCTAAATGTAGCAATACCACAGTGTTAAAACTCCATTACAAGTAAGGGTCCTCCATTCCAATTGTATGAATCAGATAACACACAAGTAAATAAGTTTTATCATCAAAATCTACATCAAGAAGTTAAAATTGTCATTATGCAGCTGAATGGTTCCTGTAGAATTATGTTATTATATATGATATTTTTAGATTATAGTAACTAATGCATAATGTTTAAGCAGCATGTGAATAATGTAGCTGCGATAATTTTTCCTACTTTATATACTGCTTGGTTGTTCAATCTATGGAAATGCATCACATTTAATAAGCTCATAAGTTTTGTGAACAAAATCTTACAGTTATTGAATAATGTAAGTAATGCAGAAATAAACCCTATAAATACTCTGGTTGATGGTAGTTCCATTTAAGTGGAATGGGGTTTTCTGAATGTAATGAGACAACAAACAACATACATAAAAAGCCTTTTCAACGTGAGTAAAACAATGTGACAACATTTATTGTACTACAGAGGTAAAACACAGCTGAAGCCATTTGACAGTATTTACATCTCAATAGAAAGCACCAGGAGAGCAGCTACTTATTCAGCTACATCAGACGGTCCCGAGTTTATTCAAGGTGATCTCTCTCCTCTCCGTTGTTGGCTCTTCAGTGATCCAGCTGTCACAAGAGTTTCAGGTTCATAGTCCACAAGTAATTGTATTAACTATAAGTGGGAACTTCAGAATAAGTTTGATCCAAAAACAAAGTACTCTTATTTGTGAAATCTCAGTTTGTACTCTATCAGTATAAAGGTATGTACTCTTCAACGAACAAAACAAAATCCAGCATGCACCTTCAAAGGCTGCAACTTTAGTTTGAGTATATTTTTTGTATGTCTCTATGTCTTTCCGTCCACGAGGGCTATTCCTGATACTGCCTCTCTGTGGCAGTGAAGAAATCCTCCAGGACGCTCCTCAGGTACTCAAAGGTAGGCCGGTCCTCTGAGTTTTCCCTCCAGCACATACCCATGATGTTATAAAGCCCCTCTGGACAGTTTTCTGGCTTCGGCATTCTGTAGCAACGCTCCAGGTTCTGGATTACCTCCGGGTTGGACATACCTGCCCAACAGGTAAAATGTAACAGAGTGGGTGTTGGATATGCTAGATTTGTAATTTAGTGATATTATAAAATGATTTTGTGATGGATTAGAATTAGTGCAGTGAATGAGTAGTTACCGGGGTAAGGTATGCGTCCATATGTCACTATTTCTGTGAGGAGGATCCCAAAGGACCACACATCAGATTTTATGGAGAAGGTGCCGTAGTTTATAGCCTCTGGGGCGGTCCACTTGATTGGGAACTTTGCACCTATGAACACAGGAGAAAACTTTGTTTCTCAAAAAAGACATGAACACTTGGTGGAGCTACTGCACAGATTTTTATCATGTTTCAAATTTTGTGATTCAATTTAAACTCTTTCCATTTCACATGCACTCAAACAAAAACCTTATAATAAAAAAAAAACACATTATTTAACCTGAACAAAGGTTCCAAGGCTTAAAAGAACATTTGATATGTGATATTAAGTCTCTGAAAGGGCTTGTTACCCTCTCTGGCTGTGTATTCGTTGTCTTCAATGAGTCTTGCAAGTCCAAAGTCAGCAATCTTACAAATGAGTTCATGAGACACCAGAATATTGGCAGCTCGCAGGTCGCGATGAATGTAATTTTTCTCCTCAATAAAGGCCATGCCATCAGCCACCTGCAGGGGACAGCACATTATCAGACAAGCCATCAATAGTGTGCGTGTTCAAGCACGAAATGCTTGGCTGTGAGGGACCTGGGTGTTTTAGTGTTGTGTAATATTTGTGTGTTTTGGACAGAGGAACAGAACGATTCCCAAACCAGGGAGTTTACCACTTTCCCAGGTCAGTTCCTTATACCCTTTTACCTCTGTAGTACGCCTGTGTACTCCACCCTGGTAGACATTTGTGCCTGCTCTACTTCCTGATACTAAAACCTGTCGTCCTGCCTTTACTTTTCTGTAGAATGGCTGATTATTTTAGTGACTGTGTTTCTGATTCTATCAAATACTACATGAGTCATATCAACATAGGCTGAACTCAGCAGGAAATTAGACCATCAACAAAACACTGATGATTTTTGCAGAAATCACCACTTGTGGTTACTTTGCATCAGTATAATTTGTGTTACTATATCTGTGTTTAAATATCTAACCATCAATGTTTTGCTGTGTCTGTGGTAAATATTTCAGACATAAGAATCTATCACATAGGTGTGAATGGTCCTGAGGATCTCGTCAGAAACTTGAGATGTTTGTATGTCTGTGTATTTCACAAACTTAAGCCGTTGTCATGACTTCCCACTCAGGCACCTTAACGCCTCTTTACTCTTAACTCCATTCATTTGATTGTGGTATGAATAAATGTAAAACTTTAAAATGTTATTTTGGATTTATTAAATAAGGTATCTTCTTTGCTTTCCTGTTGCTAAAATCTGATAACATACATGTACTTATATAAGACTAAGGATGGAAGGACCTGTAAGACATAAGGATGTGGAAAGAGTTTCCAATACTGCAGCAAAAGAAAGGTCATTAATCACTTAATTTTTATGGTCTATTACACGATGGTTAGAGTTACTAGCTTTGAGCTTTCACCACAACCACCATTACTGCATGACAACTGGCTTGAAAGCATCCTTCTTTAAATATGTTCGCCACAAAGCTGTGTAGAAACTCTACCTCTCTGCGCTAAGCTCTGAGGTGTAGGAGAATTTGCCTACTCTGCATGTAGAATCTTTTGTCTTGTTAGAATTTGAAACAGACTCTGCAGTCTGTCTTCCTGTGGTTGTGATTTCCATTCTCACATCCACGATACACATACGTTGCTTTACTGACATGTAACATTTCAAGAAGCAGATGTCGGCATGATTTTTAATTCTTCATGAATAGTCATGGCCGGTAAATCTTAAAGTTGCTATATGCAAGTATCTTAGCTTAAAACATTCAAAAAATAACTAAAATTACCAGCATAATGTGAAGAAATAACAGTTTTGACATTATGTCAAAGACGTCTATGTATTGTGTTGCAGAGATATCTACTGAAGTTTGCATGCTAACCAGCTAGCCCCGGCCCAACCCATTTCATAATGCCACTTTGAACCTAACAAGGCAATAGGGAGTTACTGTTGCGTCCAGTCTGCCCTGGACGGATGAGGATGAAGAAGTAGCGCTGCCCAGAGGGCAAGAACCCGTGTGCAGTGGCAAAGAAGAAGTGATAGAAACAGAAGCAAACAGGTAACATTGGTGTTGCTTTCCACTGCTGGAGACAGCTCTTGACGATCAAAAGAATGACATTTGATGCTGAACTCGCTACATTTCTTCTAGACTAGTGAGTAAACAACCGTTAATGCTTGGCTATGTAGTGATAGCAAATACTTCCATACAGCACCTTTGAAGAAAAATTTTGACTCCCTGGAAATACACTTATTCGCTTTGTTGCGAGAGTCAGATAAGAAGATTGATACCGCTCTCAAGTCTGTATGCTAAAAATGAAGCTAGTGCCAGTGGTTGGTTAGGTTGGCTTAGCTTAGCATTAAGAAGCAGCTAGCCTGGAAGATCCCCCTACCAACACATCTAGCATCTTGTTTGTTTAATCCATACAAAAATGAAGTGTAAATACACCACGCTTTGGTTTTAAGAGAGATATGTGGCCGCGAGCAGTGATTATCTGGAATCTTAGACAGGCAACCAACAGAGACTCCAGGAAGTTTAAAACAAATGATTAAACAAATGAGATATTATGTGTTAGTGAGCTACAGAGGTGCTGTAAGGCAAAGTGTGTTACTTTCTGAGCCAGCCTAATTGTTCCCCCCTGTTTCCAGTCTTTGTGCTAAGCTATGCTAACTGGCTGCTGGCTGCAGCATCATATTTAGAGTACAGATATTCAATGCCATCACTTCAGCTTGCAGTCTGTGTCAAACCCCATGTACAAACATCTGTCTTAGCTGAAATGTCAGTACTTATATGGTATATTCTATAACATTACCTTTGATAGGCATGACACCACACAATAATTATCACTTTGGCAGAGCTGTCATGGTGCATCTTACTGTATGTTGATGAAAGACAGCAAAACAAATTCTGAGAAACTGATCGGAAAATCTGCATCATACATTATGTTCCAAATACTACGCACACCTGCACACACACACAGCTCTTTTGCTGTGACAAGATTAGTGTTGAATGTAAGCTGCATTACAACAGTGGCCAGTTTCCCCTCTCTGAGGGCCATGCTGGGAGAATGGGAAGTGAAAGAATTAACGAAAGGCTATCTGGTAAATAGAGCGAAAGGAGTGTAGAGATAAGAGGACAAACACATTGATAGTAAACAGAGATGTCTTGCCTGAGATGCCATGTCTATCAGAGTGTTCATGGGCAAACTGCTTCCCTCCGTTGTTTTTAGGTAATCCACTAGGCTACCTGTAAGAAACCACATCCAAGTTACATCTCTTCAGAAAAGCACCGATGCATGTTTTTATTAACTTGCTATTACTAACTAAGCTCAACATTTTGAATCGATCTCACAGATCATGTCAATCTCTAACAACCTATTTCTGCAAATAAACTAGTTTACCACCACCAGTGCGTCATATGCATATTAGAAAAGCATACATTTGTTTATTGTATCGAATTTGAAGCTGCTGTGTACAGAAGATTAAGAAACAATGAAAGGTAATCTTAATTGGAAATCCAAAGTAAAATCATGCTTTGTTCAGAAGACAAATGACATTTTCCTTTGTCAAAAACATCATGATTCCCCAGAGACATAAATAGATGGACTTGGACCAGAATAGCAGTTCAAATCAGGGAACATAACACTGTGAGGAAGTACACGATGCTTCTGTCAAGCTGATGCATAGTTTCTGACAGTGGACTTTGTGCGAAGTTTGATTAGGACGGAACAATACCTCTGCACACCGGCCAACCAAGGCAAACCAAAGGAAATACTTTAAAAAGAATGACTGTGCCAGGAAAGAGGAGGCATTTCTCTTGGAGGCTTCTCTGCTTAAGTCCGGAAGACTGCTTTTGAAGTCTGAGAGGCAGAGCAACGCTCTTTGTCAAGGTCACAAAGGGAAGCTGGGATGACATGCCTGTTATTTTCCATCTTTGTTGTCTTCGATAATAAAAAAATAAGAGACAAACTGGAAAGATGGGAACTCTGAGCCATCCTTTCTCTTGACAACAGAGGCAACAACTGTGTCCCGTCCACACGTGAATGCCAGACAAAGAGGCAGCCTCATGTAGAACCACTGCTGGTGGTTTACAGGCCACTCATACAAGATCATACAAAGGAACTCCATTCACTTCAGCTGTAAGGCTGTTGTTTTGTTTGTGACAACCCAGTGAAAAAGAATTACACTTAGACTTTTGAGGATAAAATGATACAGATTCCGGATCACTTTCATATGACAGCAGCATTCGGGTGTAATAAATCTTTACTGGGCAGTGTGGTTGTAACTTGGAAAGTTGTTTGCAGCTGTTACTGTGACCCTATTTTATTACGTATGTTTGTGATTTGCCGTAATTTAACATGTACTTTGTTACATAAGAAGAGAGGGGAGAAGAGGAAGATCCAGTGGCAAGATACTGAACAAATCGCCATTGTCAACTGCATTGTTTACTGCTGCAGCCTTATAGTGTTCCAATACTTGTGTATATGTGTCTGTGTATGTGCGTAATACAGACTGTGGAAAGTAGCCAGCTTTTATCAGGGGTCTCAGTGAACAATAACATGGCAAATCACCCTCTCCTTTTTTAACACCCCTCATCTCAGACTGGCCAAGAGAGACTTCCCCCCGATGAGTAAACACCAGTAAACTGTCTGGAAGGCCCGGAAAAGAAGGGAAAGTTCATGTTTGCTTTTAAACAATTTAGCGCAGAGTAGCACATACAGGAGAGTCACGAGGAGAAGCTGAAAATAGCCTATCAGAAGCGGGGCCACTTCAGCAGAGCAACATGCTTTGGGAGGCAACGCTCATGACTTACTATAGCTCCCTTATTTTAGGTTTGCTTACGCAGCTGCATTCATGACAAATCACAGGTGATGATTATGCTGTATAGTTCCAGAAATGCGCATCTCATATCCTATCATATTTCAAACACAAAGAAGTATCAAGGCAGCTGTGGTTGTGTGATCAAAAGACATTCAGCTAATTCAACAGAGTCAGTGGAGTGAAGAATACATGTGGAAACACTATGACTCATAAAAAGGCTGAAACGCATGGGGCAGCTCAGTCTTTTGTTCAAGAATGTGCTCTCACTCAGAGTCCGTTAACAGATCAACATGTTTGATCCTGAAAGGCTATAACAGGGCGCTGACTATAACAAACACTTTCTTTGTCCTTTCTCCAGGCACAGAGCTCACCCCGACGACACTGTCTTTGGTGTTCAGGGTAACAGGGCAGGAGATTAAGGAAGTGATTGTCTCAGACAGGCTTAGACATATTTTCGTTGAGTAAACTGAAATGAAAGTAGCTGGTACGATTACAGTGGGATTTCTTTTTAATTTATCTTCAAATGAGCCTTCATTTCATGGAAATACCCGAGGATCAGGTTTTCCTTTGCTTTTTAAGCTTTCGGTGATATCTGGCATGACCTCTTGATAGCTAGTTATCGGTAAAATGCTCCTGGCTTGGACAAATACAGTATTTTGACCTACCATTTTCCATGTACTCCGTGACAATATAGATCGGCTCCTGGGTAACCACAGCAAAGAGACGGACGAGGCGAGGATGTTGCAAGTTCTTCATCATGTTGGCCTCTGCCAGGAAGGCTTCCACCGACATTGTGCCCATCTTCAGATTCTTAATTGCCACTCTCCTTTCATTATTGTACACACCTGTAAACACACATTTAAACATCAGTGGGTGTCTGAAAGGCACTGACTAAAACAAGACCAGGTCTACAGCCATGATAGCAGCTCTGTGAAACTGTACTTAGGCACAGTGGGACTTTGAGCTAAATGCTAACATCAGTAAGCAAACATGCTGATGGAATGTTAACCGTGTTCACAATCTGAGTTTAACGTGTTAGCATGCTAGAATTTGCTAATTAGCACCAAACACAAGGTACTGCTGAAGCTAATGGGAATAATTTTGCAGTTAGATGGTCACAAACTGAAGTATTACACAAATTGAAATTTTGACCTAATCATGGCACTGGATGAAAAGTTAAAAAGACACAACATTAATTACAATTAATTTGGAAGGGAAATAAGTCTGCAGCAAGTTGCATAGTTGCAACCAAAAGTGTCAACCTCATGGTAGTGCTACAGGAAAAGTCAGGCAACCACCAAAGTCAGTAGGATTCAGCCTCGGGGGACCATGAATATCAATACAAAAAGTCATGACAACCCATCCAGTTGTAGTGGACAGATGAAAAAATGTTGCTTTTGATAGGGCTATGCTGCTAGTATGACTAAACATGTTTTGTACGCACAGATTACTGAATTTTGTTATATAGAATTAAACCCAAATAGCTTCCATCTCAGGTTGTAGGGATCCTGATCACACTGGTTATGTCATGAGTTGTGATCAAATAGGTGCTAAACTAACAACACTTCCACATGACTCTCACGCAAACAGGATCTTATTCCAGCTTTGGTACACTAACATTCCCATATATAATGTCAACTAAACCCAAAGCCAACCAGTTTTATCTTCTGTCATATCACACACTGAGCATCTCACGCCATGCATGAAACATAGCAATGCTGGGAACAAATTATACTCACCATTCAAAGCATTCCATCATCTTTTTTATCTGCAAATGAAATCTCCTCACTAAAAAGGATGGTTATCACATATTTTCATGTTATCTAATTTGAATAAACATTGCATAGCAAAAGACATATTATTTGTCAAGTATTTCCTTGAACCAATGTTTGGATGAGGACAGAAACAAACAGAGTGCCCAGACTACATGCATGAAGATTCTGTAAATAGAAAGTGGCTGTGAAACAAGGACAAGTTCCATGCTTGGCAATGTTTAGCTCTAATGCAGTGGTTTGTTTGCGATGTTGAATGGTGCTGGGAAATGAGGATGGAAAATAGAGGGGAAAATACCCCTCCAATTGAATAATAATGGTGTTGTAGCACTGATTATTTCTACTGTTGCCCTTGTGATCTAAATATTTTGCCTTCTTGTTTAATTCAATACTCCAAAATCACAATAGACATTCATACAAGTATTGTTCAGAGACAGTTATTCTGAACAATCAGCTCATTGAAAAGGTAGATTTATGTGGTTCAAGTGATGTTGCGTAACAGGGTTAATACCTCACATCATTCTCCAGTTATCCAGCGAAAACAAGCCTACAATTAAGACTGTACTGAGGCAACTGTTGTGCATGCATTGCAGAAAAACCCTGGCTAAAGGCTTTCTGGGAGACACACAGTCAAACCAATAACTGATTGAGCAACTGGGCTTTGTACATGTGAAGTATCTGTGCAAAAAAGTTTAAACTCCTCTGTACAGAATGTAAAGATAACACTTAAGGATAAATTTTAATTAAAAAAAACCTCAATAATATAATATAAAACCCAAATATTCTTTTACTAAATCCGTCACCAGCTTTTTCACCTCTTAGTCTCAATCTTCTATCTTTCATCTTCTCTGTTACTCACCCATCCAGACTTCTCCAAACTGTCCTGCCCCAAGCCTGCGTTCCAGCTTCAGGGACTCACGGGGAATCTCCCATTCATCCTGCCACCAGGGCTTCTGCGGTGCCCTCGACCTACAAGGCTTCGCCATCTTTGTGCACAACCCATCTGCATCGCCTGGACAACAGGGAGAGGAAACAGGTTTAAAATGATTCTGATGAAGACCCTGCACAGTATCCAGTAATCTTGATTGATTGATCAAGAGGCTGTACGCACGTGAGTGATGGTGGACAAGCTCCTTTAGCGAGTTAAAGGATATCTTGGCTGTGATATAGAAGCCACCGTTGTCCATGTTGCGGATCCTGTAGTGTTTGACTCCTTCACCTGTGTTGTGGTCCAAGTCCCTGATTGATAAGGAGTATGACCCTAGAACAAAGAGGAGGCGTAATGTACTGTGAAGGAGCATGCAGATTTTACAGACAGATGAAAGTTGAGATAATTAATAAAATAAAATGACAAAACTATATTGATAGTGCAACATGAAAAAGGCAATATTGATGGATTTTGTCACTCCTATTAATATTCTTCATCTTACTTTGATTTGGGGATAATCATGCTCTAAATTTTGGTATTACAATTCCCATAATGCTCTGGGTGAGCAGATGTAAACAGGAAGTATATTGTTGCCATGGAGTCAGTTAACTGTGGGCTACCGCTTTAGCCTATATTTGTTTACATTTTGGCAACTAGTTTGGCATTAAAAGTATGCCAAATTAGTTCTGTAGTTATAAGGAGCATCGTTTTTTCTGTGAGTTCTAATTGGGTTCATTGACATACATTCACAACGGACATCTGAGGTAATGATATCCTTAGAAAGCAAAAGTCATACTGAATCTAAAAATATGTGTACCTTGCCTGTGTGTTGAGATTTGACTGGATTATGACTGGAGAAGGAGGATGAATTTTGTCATTACTTTGGTGCTCCCCCCTGTGGAGGTGCCGCTCACAGTTTGCAATCCTTTGGTCTGAAGACTAGTCTACACTAGCAGCTCTGTGGGGATGTACTTTGCAGTTACTGTATAATGCTAACCATCACCAGTTTAGCACATTAGCATGCTAATAGCTTTGGACCAACAGACCACATTACCATTCCTGCTACTGAATTATGGCACATACTATATCTGGCGGGGTTAGCATTCCACTGTTAATGCTGCATTTCCAAAAACATTAGGATGGCGTAAATGTACATGTAAAAATGTCTTCCGACATTTTCATTCTACGTAGTAAAGCAAAACTGAACCAAATAGATAAAGCGAGTTGGGAGACAGGAATTAGGTTTGTGGTAAATCAGTATTTCAGAAAAACTGCCAGTAATAACAAGACTGAGAGCTAGATAAAGGATGCCAGTCATTTTGAGCATGATGTTACTTGTGTGATAATCACACCAATGTATCACAGTTATATTCACCTTTAAGTGAATGTAACAGTGGAGGGACATATTCAGATATACTGCTGAAAAGACCACCTTGTGAAAAAGAAACTTTTATTTCGTGTAGACAGCATATGAGTCAGTGCTAAGATGACAAAAAGATCAGTTCACCTGGGGTTGTCTCACTCTCTCGAATCAGGAAGGAGCCTTGCGTGTTCCCAGGAGCGAGGAGGAGCCTCATTGCTTCATTTCTAGAAATGTTCTTGAAGAACCACCTGCAGTATAAAACACAATATGCTTGATGCTTTGAGCTAACCACTTCCTTTTATCCAGGGTCACAGCATGCATTATCTGAGTTAGGAAGGCGTTGAGAATGTGTCGAGAGCAGTATCATTATGTTTCCTGTATGACGTACGGTTCAGTCTCCACTGTGGTCATAGCAACAAAGTTGTGTGGGATGTAGCCCTGCTTGCCTGTGGTGAGAGACTCTGCCAAATACCACTCTGGATCATCCCTGGATGTCAAAGGAGACAGCAATAATACCATGAGTGGGTTACAGGTTTGAGATGCCTCACAGCAGTCCAGAACGTTTTGGGGATGAATAGGTACGCAATCAGAAAGTAGTTTCAAATTAACCCCCGGCTGCCACAAGGGCTCTTTGCAACGTAAATGATCAGGGCATGAAATGACTAGCATCACACCTCGTAGGTGGGTAAGTGTCTTGTCTTACATATCAGCAGATGAGACAGGAGAGACAACGGAGAAAAGAGACACACTCACTGCTGACTTTTAATCTTCACCACATTGTATACAGCTTGTTAAACCTTTGACGTTTATCGGAGGACAAGTTGAAATAGTTAAAATCTAAATTAATTATATTTTTACGTTGATGTCTGTAGCCGTAGCCAGGATTTTAGAAACATGAGCTTTAATTCCCCTCAGAGAACCCCACCCAGCTAAGAAATTCTGGTCTAGCCACCACCCAAACTTTGCACAATTTTCTGAGTATTTCACAAAATCATCATTAACTGTTCAATTATGTTTTTTTGTAAATTATGATCTGGTCCCAGGTACATAAAACTCTAAACTTTATGCTCTTTAGTTTATTTAGTTTTTTGCCTAAAAAAATCTTATGTCAGTTTAAACTCCATTACAGTTTGCTAGATGGATGCTGGCTGGATCACAAAATAAAGGTAAATAAACTTCCCATAGTCCTTCCCATTTTCATATTTATAAGTCATCTTTTTATTTATCAAAAAAATAAAAGCACTGCAGATCTGTAAGCCTGATATTCAGCTCTATTTTCTTTATATATATGTGTTTTTTGTTATAGTGTTTTCTCTCTCAAAACTCATAATGTAATCACATGGCTAGACTTTTTTGATATTTTTTTCCTTTATTCAAGTATCAACAGTAGAGAGAGACAGGAAATATGGGTGGGCGCAAGTGGGATTAACATGAAACAAACGTCTCACACTGTGAATACATAATGTGCATCTTAGACTACTACCATACCACCTTATGCCACGAGGTTTATTTTTGGAGCTGTAAATGATGGTTAACGTAGCCGGTAAGGATGAACACGGGGTTATCTTGCTGCAAACTCAGTTGTCCGGCATATTTAAATGAAGTTTCAGGTGCCGTTGGGGTGAGTGGGTTGTGATTGAATTGTTGTCTGGGGCTGAAATATTATTATAATTTGGTTTTACCAGGCTTTACTATTCACCAGCAGCTTACCTGTTGATGATCTTGAGTTTGTCTCCCTTCTCAAAGCCCAGGTCACCATCATGGGTGGGTTCATAGCTGTATATGGCCACCCCAAGGTTGTCTGCAAGAGGAATATTATAGGGGTCAGTGAAATAAAACATAGGTAAAATACACAGGGGGCCAGTCTTAAACACCAATGTGGTGTTGAATTACAATAAAGACTTCTGTTGTGTTTGGGGTGTTTGAATTCCTTTGATTTTGATATTTTTGACAAATGGCTGCTGCTATTCTTGACAATGTGGCCTAAGGTGAAATGTACAGAATCTTAACTTGATTAATAAATTATCCACCAAAGTTAAAGACTTTATGAAAGATTTATCTGATAAAGGCTTTTTTTACTGATTTTTTCCTTTTTTTTTTTTTTTTTTTTTTTGGTGCAGTAAATTGTTTACTTGATTACTGAAGTAAACATATTTTGATTCCTCAGATAATCCAATCACACAAGAAACTAGAATAGAATTTTGGCTTACAATGATTTGCTTTTTGACTTCACAAAAACAAAAATATAATACTGCAAGTACAGGAAGACGATACGGGATGTGGGAGATGTAAAGCCCCAAATACGACACGAGACATGAGTTGCACATGTATTTCTTTTCTGCTTATTCGTAAACTATGATACAATTTAAGTTTTGTCAAAAAAAAAAGAAGGAAAGAAATAATAATTTTATGGCTTTTTTTTGAATTATTAGCCAATGCCCATGTTTACACTGCCGAAGTAAATGTGGGTCCCAGATCAGCAACCATAAGACCCCGCAAACAAATGATCCGAACTTGGGACATTGTCCTTGAGTAACAAATTGGCTCTCAGATGCTGCCCGAGCATTTGACAAACACCCTTCTCATTTTCATGTAAGCAAAACGGGAATGGGAAATGTTGAAAGCAAAGCTGGCAGGGAAAATAGAAAATGTGAGGAAAAGTGAAAATTTGTGAGCAAATTATGAAATAGATAAGTGAATGGATTAATTAGGACGATTTAATGAAAATTTGGAAAGTGAGGAGTTGAATAGATGTAAAATAAATATTTAAACTCAAATTCACTGAAATTCTTGGAAGTCAAGGAAAAGGTAAAAAGAAAATATTTTAATGAGTTTTAGTAATTGTTAACACTGTATTATCTCCTTATGCATTCAATTATACTTACAATTATACTACAGTCTGCCTGAAACCGTATAACTTATTACACCCAATATGTATATAATATTTCACAGTTTGTTTGTACTTTACTACTGTTACTTCTGTCTACAATGTGCTGTATATAGGACATCTATTGCGTGTCTGCCCATCGTGGAAGAGGGATTCCTCCTCTGCTGCTCATCCCTAGGTATCTCCTTTTGGCACCCATTTAAAGGTCACCTATCAAGGGTGTCGTGTATGCCCTCAGAAGCAAATTTGTGATCTTAGGCTACATAATTAAAATGGATTTAATTTGACTTAACTCATAATATCACATATAAGTAACATTATAGACACCTACGCTTGTAGATACATGCAGAAAAATATACTGTATCTTCTTACCTGGTAAAGGTGATGTAGGAGGTGAATGTTGTGATGGGTAAGGAATAAGCTGATCTGTGTACTGGCGAAAGGAAACCGAGAACAATAGAGGATTAATGCGGTAATACAGGAGACTATTGCATGTCACGTTCACAGTAAAAACCAACTAACGCAGGTCTCTACGGTAAATCGTCAGCAGTTTTACTTTTTCTGCCAGACAGAGTGTCTCGGTGTACTGTGGCACATACAGGTGGTTTTCTCCTTTATTTCAAATCTCGTGAGGCATCGCAGAGAGGAAACAAACAACATTAGGGGAATAATTATGCTCCCATTTACTCACAAACACAAAAGACAGCTTCCCTCGCAGTTATTTAAGTTATAAAACTTTTCTAGCCTGGAACATACAGTAGCAGATTGTATTTTATAATTTTCTCGGTAAGGGTCTGCAGCCTACTTATGTGCATGTCTCTCAAATAGTCATTCGCATTTGGCCAAACAAAAACCCAATGCCTTTAATATCAAGCCACATACAAACACTCATTTATAGACCACAGTTTACAGTGTACAAATATTGACACAGATACATGTGCATTCAAGTAAAAATAACATGAATACATACTGCACATACAAAATGTACACTTACTGGATTACATGACTCAGGAGATATGGGACAATTGCAGTGTTCACAGATTTCATCCAAGTTCTCAATCCAGTCACTGTCTGAATAGTCCGAACTGCAGTTACATCCCATCTTTTCTGCAATTTAGAGGATCAAGCTATTTTGGTAAAGGCACTGTATGGGCATCGAAATACACATAATAATTACTACGTTTTTACAGGGAAAAATTCTCCAATGAAGGTATTTTCTTTTGGCTAGCATTCAAGATAGCTATGGTATCCCAAAATAAAAGTATCTCATACTAACCCAAGACAGTTTTAATATATCATGCACTGCAATGTCAAGTACACACATCAAATACTTGAGGGAAATTTTTTTTTTCTTTTTAATTTTAAAAAAAATCTACATTTCACGAAAGACCTATTTAATGGCTGCACTTTATGCTTTATAGCTGGTGAACACTAACAGAGGATGCAAATTGCTTCAATCGGACGTGACTGAGGGCATCGCCTCAAAATGGAGGCTCAATGGTGAATCATGCTCTAAATCAAGAGCCTAACACCTCTAAAAGCTTTCATTTTAGACACTCTTTTGACAGTGTATAAACATGCACACAACAGTCAAATACAATAACACAAATCACATCACAAAACTGTGACATACAACTAAAATGTGCTGCAAATCACAGGCCTTTAAATGTTCTAATTCTGATTTAGTCTAGATTAGCAGGCTCTATAAAACTGTTCAAACACTAATCTTGTGTAATCCAACGTCTGCACATGCGCTGTATTCTAGTGCACTGTACAAACTAGCTTTCTCAAGCTCACTTGGCTCCCGTTGGACCACTCATGGAACAGGGTCAGTGGGCTAATCGCAGCAGCCGTCTGTCCCAAAGGCTCAGAGCCGTGAGAAAAATCTGGAGAGGCCTGACCCGGCAACAACAACCCACTACTGTACTGAGACCCCGTGGAATGAATCACAGGAGTATCACAGGCATATGAAGAAGCCTTTTTAAAAATTATTATCAGCACTCCTACGCCTACTGGCCCGCACTGAGGGAGTTGCACAAACAAAGTCAGTATTTTCCACTGAGGGGCTACCCTCTTCTTTTTATGACCTGCTGATGTAGGCCTTTCCAAACAAATCCTGTTGATTGTTATTGTTTGCAAAGTATTATGGGTATGTAGATGGTAAGTGAGGTCTATAAGAATGACCTTAATTGGCTTAATTCACATGGCATTGTCAGGGGAGCTGATGTGATTTCAAAAGCCTTTTAGAACACCATTAACTAAGAAACAACATCCATAAATAGAAAAAAAAAAAAGACATTTGATCTGAATTTTTTCTTGTGGTAGCAAAACAATCACAGTAACAATATTGTGCTTTACATTCAAATTTGTATTTGTACTTACGGTTGCTTTTACCCACATTACCTCTCATATGTAGACATGTCTATGTCACAGGTGTGAATTTACAAATACATTCAGGGACAACAAGTGCCTGAATCTTCTCTCTGTTTTAATAATAAACCTGTAAATTGGATTAATACCATACAGGCTATATTTTATTACAATGAGAAAGCATACTATTGTTCTTATGTGGTCCCGTCTTCTCTGTAATACTGAGTCTTATCATTAGTGTCGAGAACACAACCAGTTTCTTAATATGTGATGTTACAAGACTTTATGTTAAACCATGCGACGCAAATGAAAACACAGAACGATTTTTAGGTTACATGGCCATTGTTTCTGGGTGTGGATTTGATTTCCGCTCTATACGTCAGTTTTCAAAGTTCAGTACATTTCGTATAAAAGTCAAAAGATCAAAACAATCTCCCTGATTTACAGTATGTAAGATATTAGGATATTTGGTATAACACGTATAATAATGACAAGGAAATTAGTGTTTGGCCATCTATCTCTGTCACGCTTTTTTCTGTCTTGGAATTCTAAAATTCTCTAACGCTGAAAGAATAATAACTTTGATACTCACCTTTTGAAATATGAAATGTCTCTTCAAGCGTCCAATACTGTCAAATTTCAGGTAGCGCCATAGAGATATTCTTTATTTAATAGTTATTTTCTTTAAAAGAGCTATTTAGCAATATGCGGGTTATTCACCAATGGAGCGTGGGTCTGAAGATGTCATCATCTGCCTCTCTTATTATAACTGACTCTAGGAGTACTGATGTGGTATCTTTTACGTGCGCGCACACACACACACACACATACACACACTTTGGAGGAATAGAGGAGAGCAACCCAGAGAGTTTCCTGTCGTTGAAAGGTTGTGGGTTGCTCTGCAGGCTTCTAACAGGTGCTAACTATGCAGCTGTGTGTGAGCAAGGGGGAACGTTATAGGCTCAATGGTAAAGGGGTCAGGACAGCACCTTTCCCAAAGTGGGAACCAAGATGTAAATGTTCCAATACAGTTAAGAAAGCAGGCTGTGGTACGCTACCAGACAGTGGTGAGGTTATATTTGTATGTTTTTGTGTTGCTTATGTGTGCAACATCTGTGATTCATTGACCTTTAAGGTGAGGACTAACCAATCAATGTGGAGCTGAGGTGCTGGCCCAGGGTTATTCAAAAGATCTTATTGTGTAAGACAGAGTATTTGATTAGACAAAGAATTTCAAATACCGTCAAACTGATCTTAAAAGTATTATAATTTATTATAATGTATCATATTTACAGCAATAGCACACAAAAGACTATTTTGGTGGTCGGGAGCAGGCGTAGGTTTAATATCAGGACAACAAAACTACAGAGGCTATTTTTGTCACTCATTTTGTGGTTTTTGTTTTCTGTGGCCAGTGGACCATTTAAAAATAGACTTTGGCTTTGTTTTTCACCACCTACTCAAATATGAAAAAATTGACAAAATTAGACCCCAATGATCTTTTGCAAAGGCAAATCAAACAAATGTCAATGAGTGGATGGCCCTCTAATGAACTGTTATTTCAACCAAAGCTTCTTGTTGAATTGAGCCTGGGGGGTGGGCGGCACATGAAAAAACAAGTATCTCAGGCTGCTGGAGCCCTGTAAGCCTGAGCTGTCATGTTTTCTGCCTGTAAGACACCTCTAAATGTGGACCACATCTCTTCTCTTGTGGTGAACTTGTGCTGCTAGAGAGCATGCACTGGCAGGAAGTCAGTCCAAAAATTACAGGAAGTGCACAGAAATATGTGCTTAGGAGACTGCCACAGGATAGATTAAGCCTCACTTGCGAATGAAACCACCTGAATTCACTCTGTTTCTGTTCAAGCACAGTGTAAAGGGAGGGGGAGGATGGGTGAATTAGTTTCAGTTTTTGACATTTAGAGGGCGGTCTGTCAGACGTACTCAGATACATGATGAAAAAATATCGTGGATCACCTTGCACATACCTAAAAGAGCCTCGCCAGCTTGTGACAGACCTGATGAGGCTTTGAAGGTATTCCTATTTTCCTCTCGAGCCACACTCGTCACGACTTCCAAATGTGGCTGGAAATCACATTCTGTTACGCAACGCAATTGAGATACTATCAATATGCACCAAGTTTTCCAACCCTCCTACCTACTGCCTCACAACGCAGCTGCTGGCCTCTTTCATGTGAGCAAGTGTGGCTGTTGTTTGCCGGTAATGCTTACTCATGTAAACTTAAACACAGGCTTTAACAAATCCAAGTATCGTGCATTTTTGAGTTGTAGTCTCAAAATAAACTGATGGATGTCAATGCTTTCTTTACACTCTAATGTCAGCTTCTGCTCATAGGATGACATGAGGTATGGTATGGGGGGAAAGGTCAAGGGGAAACTATCTGCAGGGCAGAGCTTAGTGGCACAAGAAACATTACTCTGCAGCGCTTTATTTTAAGAGCATTCACTGAAGAAGAAAGCCCCAGGGTATCATACCTAAGCCTCTATGCATTCTCCATATAATACTCATTTCCACTATCCCGGTCTAACGTCACACATGAGGTCATCCGTGTCCTAAAGTATGCCGCAATATAATGATCACCTCAACACTCCTGCTTGTGCTTTCGTTTCACACAGTAACCGCACTCTGCCAAGGCATATTTGGTTTCTTGTTCGACTCATTATGTCCAACAATGATCTGTGGTTCTGCACATCCCTCTAGGGCCCCATTCATATGTGTGGATATTACAGAAGGTCATGAATGTCTCGTGGAAGGAAAGAAGAGACTATTGTGCATGGGAGGCTTTTGGGACCTAGGAGTGGATGACATGGGATGGATCTGATGGAGTATGTGGTGACATTTACCCAAGATAAGACTGATTGCAGATTTTGCATAGTTAGATGCACAGAATCTATCCCGAAGTACACTTTTCCATCATGTAATTATTTGTATTCGCAACTTGTGTGTATGCATATGCCAATAAAATACAAATCACAACTGACAGACATGGTAAAGCGTTTTTAATATTGTGTTGTATGTGCAAGAGAATAGCAGTTTACATTTTAAGGCATTTTGCTTTTATAGACTTTTGCCATGTCTAAACATTCATAGTACAGTAGCGTGATTTAACAATATCAATAATAAAAAATGTCAATAGGTTTTTTTACATTTAAATCAACTACAAGACATGTAAAATATCACTAAACAAAAATATTTTATTACTCTTATTTCTTATATAGTAAACTATTTAACTGAGCAGCTCAACAAACTTGGTCACTGTTCAGCCTTAGAATCTGTGCTCTGCAGTCTTCCAGGACACGGTAATGGAAGACAAAATGCATCGGGAAGAGCCTCCTGGGTCCTGGTACTGCGCTGCTATAGCTATATCTCTATAGCATATAGAGATATTTTTGGTTTTGGGAAGAACAGGTATAAAAGTGTGACCTCCCACTTCCTCTGAGGACACCGGTGAGGATGGTACACCGACGAAGGCTTCACCAGCTGGAATATTCTGCTGGAACGTGAGAGGAGTGAAAAGTGTTTCGTAACGTTGTCTCTATCTGACGAAAAATATGACTGGTCATGTAAAGCGGTGGTTCCCAACCCTTCAAACGACCCCCACCCCCCACCCAAACTGTTGTGCATTTCTTTGGCAATGTGCAACTCTCTTTCTGCAACACCAAATGACCTTGGTATAACATATGTAACATATTTATTTCTTTACATTTCAGTCTAGCTCTTAGTCTTCATTTATCTGCTTTGATTCACATTGTATCGTGCAAAGAACAGTCAACAGTAGATTAGCCCAGGCTCCATCCAACAGGAAGATCTGTCAGCATTAAGGGTGTGTTCCCCTCCAGGTCTGTACACAGAGGCTTCCTCATGCATGTCAAGCCAGTGTGCACATCATAAGAGTTATTTTCATTTTCACCCTTGGCACCAGTGGCTGGCAGCCAAATAACCCTTATACTGTGCCCACACAAAACACAGAGGAAGCCATGGGAACATGCTCAGTAACATTAATGAAGGGTTTTGGTTTCAACACAGTGAGAACCGCCTAGAGTTGATGTTCATCTTGGTGAGGCCCAGGTGTTTCAGAGGGGTGGACAGAGCGAAGGCAGCCTTCATGGGGATGTCACACAGCAGGTCTGATTCCTCTCCGCACTCCTCCAGCTCGTAGGTTGCATCGTCCAGCATCTCCTTGTGGCGGTCGCACACCTGCTCCACTTTCAGCTGGTGAATCTCCCCGCGCAGGCGGATCAGCTGACGGGCCAGACGGTTGTCCTGAACCTGCATCTCCCTCTGACGAAGGAGCAGGGATGGAGGGTCCGAGAGTTGGGGAGGGAGGTTGAGGAGAAGGTGAGCATCAGTGAGATACCAAAAAAAAGGAAGTTTGGATTTGGATGACTTAGTTTTATCTCCTGGGACTGTGAGAACAGACATCCATTTGTTTTGCAAACTATTTGTTTAGCACAGCATGATGTCACTCACGCTATGCCTTGAATTAAATCTGGTTCTCATGCAGAGCACATCACTGACAGATCACTGAAACACAGAACATCTATTTCACGTGTATGGAGGGGGAACCTATTCCTTTTTGTTTTTGGTTTGGTTTGGTTGGTGAAGGATTCTCGACTCTTTGCAAACAGTATGTGCGCTAAAAATTCACCCTCAGTGTAATATATCTGGGTAAAGTGAAAATAAAATGTTGAGCAGTCACTCACCAGCTCTTTTCTCAGAAACTCCAAAGCATCATCAATAGTGTCAAAGCCACAGATGCTGCGCCCAACCAGCTCCGAGTCCTCATTTCGCAAAATAGCGGGTAAGGACGCGACTTGTCCTCCGGGAGCCGGGCTGTCTGCTGAGTAGCTCTCCTTCCACGGTCGACTCTGAAGCCGCTCCTGCCACTCCAGATAGGACGGTCTGCGGGTCTGCAACTTCAGCTTCTCCGTGAGCGCTTTCACGCTGTCCAGGTCCCCGGCGTGTCCCTCGGCGGACTCCTCGCCAAACTCTTTCAAATCCATCGGCCAGGAGCGAGAGTCAAGTTCGCTTTCAGGTCTTGGCAGTTGGGTGATTGGAGCGCGACAGGTCCTTACCTCCTTTATAGGAAGATAAGAAGCAGTGACCGCCCATCCCGCAGAGGCCGGAGAGGCTGGATCATTCGTTGGCTGCATTATGTAAAGAAGCCAGACACTCAGAAAGACTGAGAGGCGCTTTGTCACATATTGACTGAAAGTACAAAAGTATAACTTTGCATTTATACATGTGAAGCAAATCAAACGATTTTGGAATTTGGAGTCAAGTGTGCGTACATACTGTGGGTTCCCCCTGTTTCCAAATCATCTGTCCGGCCACTTTTTTCTTATTTTAATCACAAACTATGTGATCTAAAGTGACTATGTACAAAATAATTTTAAGGCCGTCGCACTTTACGAGAGTTTTCTGTCACTTTATGATTCTAATCCACCAGTGGTGGACGTGGACGAAGTATTCAGAGCGAAGTAAAAGTAAAAGTAAAAAAGAAAGAAAGAAAGAAAAAAAAGTAAAAGTATAAGCACAAGTCCTGCATTCAAAATAAATAAAAATACAAAAGTGTTATGAGTATAAAACCTTCCTTAAAGAATCAAAAGTAAAGACACCCAATGCAGGAAAATTGCCATCGAGGGTGCTGTATTATTGCCTGTCCCCTGTCCACTATTACCTCAGTATTACTGATGCATTCACGCGTAAGAGGCGTTTCGATGTAGCCGGTCGACGAGGAGCTGTTTTGAGCTACTTTACCCTCCAAGGTAGATGAATCTATAACAACGAGTACGATTTTAATTCGCCTGTCATGTGTTTTGCGTGTTAAAATCTGCAGTCAAGCAAATACAGTTGTCAAATACATGTAGTGTGTTGTGGCATAAAAAATACATTTCCCTCTCTTTCTCTCTCTCAATATATCTAAATCGATATCGATGTGTGTGTTTGTGTGTGTGTGTTAAGGAACCTTAGGCATTCTGCACAAGTAAAAGTACTTTCACTTTCAATACCTACACGAGCTACTGAATGCAGGAACCGTACTTGTAGAGCAAAAGACTCTGTACTTCTCCCACTGTTGCTCAGGGCCAGCGGAGTCTGTCAGACGGGCCGGGACCTGGACCAGCTCTCTACGTGTGCGAATGCTGCCCTCTAGTTGTCGTTTATCATGTAGCAAGCGCATCTCTGCCCCCCCCCCCGCGATGTACAAAACTTTTTTTTTCTTTTTTTTTTTTTTTTTTTACACCAGCAATATGTGACACATCTCAGTCTTACAGACTCTCAGGAAACCTGCGCTTCCGTTTTTGCTCAACTCGCGCAGCATACTTTCCATTTCCAGATTAGGCTCGTTCTGAGCCACCTGTGTTTGAAAAAAAAAAAAAAAAAAAGAGAGAAAAAAAAGAAAGAAAAAAAAGCGTCGCTACATTAGGGGCTGAGTATGTTCAGAAAAAAATGGATCTATTTGTGGCCTCCGTATCGTTAAACAAACAGAGCGCGACCGCGGTGCTCCCCGGCCCCGCGGTGCGCACAGAGGAGGAGGCTCGCTGCTTTCGTTTTCTCACAAGAGAGGCGAGGAAGTGATTTGAAGTGAGGAGCCACTCATGCGGTGAAAGGTTGAGCAGCGGCAGGTTTTCGGCGTCGACCGCGGAGCCGATGGAGTTCTCTGAGCACATCAAGACCGCCAATGTGGAGGACGTCGTGCTCCGGCAGCCGCTGCACCCGCCGAGCAGGGGCACCCTGTGCATCACCGGCCACCACCTGCTCTTCTCGGACAGGGAGGAGGGCGGCCCCCGGCAGGTTTTGCTGCTCCTCAGGAACATCGATGCCGTTGAGAAGAGGTGAGGACCGGAAAGTGAGCGCTCCCTCACCGCAGCAATGTACATCTTGTCAAGTAGTTTAGTGGCGTATTAGATTATAAAATTAGGATGTCAGCCAATAAAAGACGGGCATTTGGTTCCAAATTGGAAACAAAGGAAACGAAATTAAAAAAAAAAAAAGAACAACCGAGATTTGATTCAGCAGAATTCCATTAACAGCCTTAATGTTGGTTTTCATGTGTCTAATTACATCACTTAATGAGGGA
Source organism: Xiphias gladius (assembly GCF_016859285.1). Taxonomy (NCBI): domain Eukaryota; kingdom Metazoa; phylum Chordata; class Actinopteri; order Istiophoriformes; family Xiphiidae; genus Xiphias; species Xiphias gladius. Next base: position 9,112,894 of record NC_053409.1, on the reverse strand, counting down.
TTTGTGGATCTTTTTAGCCCGGATTCATTCTGAAGGCGTTGACAAACCTGTGCATGGTCAAACAAATGATCCCACTAATCAGCAACAACTAACCAGAACCAAGTTGCCTCTACTGTGCCAGTGAATGATCCAGTGTCTCTCTCGTGTCTAATGACATTATTCCCCAAATCTTTTTAACCAGCGTGGAAAACCTTTCGGGCTACTCCAGCCTCTTCTCTAATGCAGGCCGCAGCGAAAGGTTGGACAACATTTGTGTTGCAGTGTGTCTGCTCTGTGCTGCTCTCACTGCCCACAGCAACTGAAGAAGGAAATTTGCTAACGAGATTACGGCAACTCTCTTGTCACCCCTCCGCGCGCTCATGTTGTGGGTTGCTTGCTATTAACAGTCTGTTGCTCTCCGGCCTCGTAAAAAGCTCGCGCTTTGATGGAACCACTTGATACATTTTTTGGTCAGCAACAGAGATTAGGGGTTGCACGCCCATTTGTCAGTAAGATAACCCCCCCCCGTCCCGCACACAGCCCAGCTCACTGGGTTTGCCTTCCTTTTCTGCTGCAAGTCAAACTTTCCGCACTGCTAAGAGTCAAAGCACGGGGTGTTGGGGGGGGGGTGGACATAGGTAGCTTTTGTTTTCCATTGTTTATTCATAGTGGTGTGTGTGTAGGATATCTGGATCCTCAGGGACGATTACCATCAAGTGTAAAGATCTGCGTGTGCTCCAGCTTGACATCCCAGGCATGGAGCAGTGTCTCAACATTGCACACTCTATCGAGGTATAATGAATAATTAGATAATCCTACTGAGCCCTGAAACATAGTACAAAAGGATAAAGAAATCCTTATTTATTTTTCTGCCTTATGATGAGATGTTAATTCTTTCTTTGAATACATAATCTCTTAGTATTTCCTCTTTGCCCTAATCTCTTCTTTACATCTGACAACAATAGTATTCAGTGTTTCATAACAATCTCTCCTTCTATTTCTTTAGACCCTGTCCTGTCTGGACTGTGTGTCGGAGCTGTATCCTTTCTTTTACAGACCTTCTGATCTCAGCCTGCAGGACCAGTGGGGTCTCTCATTCCCTGAAAAGCACTACAGTCAAATGAAGGAGCTTGTAAGCGGCATATAAAACTCTGTATGCTTATAAACGTGTCGCTGCTGTTTAGAAACGTAATCTCACCCGCGTAAAACACATACAAGTCTCACAGGCTGCCTCTCCCAACAATGATGGCAGGAAAGTGCTAGGGAAACCTGCATGTAGGAGTCAAGATTCAGGATATCCCTCTTGCTTAGCTTTCATTTGTTTCAGTCCCAGAATGTGCTGCACACAGCTGGAATTCATGCTTAACAGACAGACGTCTTCCTCTGGGAATAGCATGTTGCTATGGTGAGGGGTGGGCCCCGAGGGCAGCATTGTTGCATGTGTTTTATAGGCACAATGTTCCCAGGACATGTGCGATATCTGCACTTTTCATCAGGCTGGCCTGGCGACTGTCCTTCACCCAGAAGTCGCTGATTGGAGCCGCATGTCTTCGTCCTTCGTGCCACTTCCGCAGGAGTTGAGCTATTCTGTGTGGCTGGCAACTGCAAATTGTTAACTGTAACAGTTGATTGTTCTTAAAGAAAGTGTACTATGGAGTTGAGATCTGTCAGGAGGAGTTTTAAATGAATAGTTTGACATTTTGGGAAATACACTGATTCGTTCTCTTGCCAAGAAGTAGGTCAGAAGATCAATACCGCTCTCAGGTCAGTCCATTAAATATGAAGCTACAGCCAGAATGTGGTTATCTTAGCTTAGCATAAAGACTGCAGAACTGGGGGGGACACAGCTAGCCTGGCTCTGACTGAAGGTGAAAAATATCACTGAAGTTCAAAAGTTAACGTGTTGTTACTTGTTTTTTCTGTGTTCAAAATGAAGTGTACGAACAACACATTGTGGTTTCGTAAGGCTTATGTGAGGGACTAACCATCATCACTGTGAGGTTGCCAGAGTCTGCAGAAAGTCACTGCACCCCGTCAAACCCCAAGTAAAAGCGCAGCTTGTTGTTTTTATACTTACAGTTACACAAACAAGATATAACATGTTAATTAGTGAGCTTCAGAGGTGCTGGTAGGTGTACTTTGTTACCTTTGGACAGAGCCAGGCTAGCTGTTTCCCCCCCGCTTCCATTATTAAGCTAAGCTAACCGGCTGCCAGCTATAGCTTTTTATTTAACGTTCAGACAGGAGAATGAGGATTAGCACGTCATATCTTGTTTGTTTAGGCTGTACCAAAATCGAGCTGGATAACCACGTTTTGGTTTATATGCCATACTATTTTCTTGGCCAGCACCACTGCTTGTTGTCTTTACACTCCGGTTTTTGTGCCAGTTAAACAATTTCATAGAGCTAGGCTGCCTGTTTTCCTCATGTTTCCAGTCTTAGCTGAGCTAAGCTAAGCTAACCATCTTCTGGCTCCCACTTCATATATTAAGACAGAGAGGGAGGAGCAGTGTGTCTTCAGACAGGAGAGAATTCAGACATTAAAGAATAGCATCCCACGTTGAAGTTTTGTCATTTTGGGATAAAAATTTTGTTTTGATGTCAGGTTTAGACTCTTTTACATCTATATGAAGTGACAAAATCAAAATCCAAGAGTGAAACACAAAATTTATTTACTTGCCCTCCTGGTTTTAAAGAGTGTAGAAGTTAACAGTTAGCATGTGCAGAGGAAGATGGAGCTGTTTCCTATGACATTAATATCATTTTTTAAATTTGGGACATTAACCTCTGTTTTCAATTATTCATCCGTTATTTGTCGCTGTGACTAGCGTTCATCACCTTTTCTCTCTGCAGCATGATAGGTGGAGATTGAGCAGCGTGAATAGAGGATACTCAGTGTGTCCCACCTACCCTCCAGCTGTCATTGTCCCTAAGGAAATAAATGATGACATGCTGGTAAAAGTGGCCAAATTCAGACAGGGAGGACGCTTCCCCGTGCTCTGCTACTACCACAGGAAGAATGGCATGGTGAGATGTTTGTGTCCTTCTCCTCTAGCCTCCAACTTACACACACGACTAGGCAACTCTAACTCACCTGAAACTTTTCAGGTAATCATGCGCAGCAGTCAGCCACTGACAGGAGCCAATAGGAAGCGCTGCAGGGAAGATGAGCTCCTCCTCCAGGCTGTGATTGATGGCTCAGACAAAGGTTACATCATTGACACCCGCTCCAGTCAGCAGGCTCAGCAGGCCCGGATAACAGGTGGTGGGTTCGAGTCCAAATCTTGCTACAACTGCTGGAAGAGGCTGCACAGACAGATGGAAAGGTGTGTGTGTGTGTGTGTGTGTGTGTGTGTGTGTGTGTGTGTGTGTGTGTGTGTGTGTGTGTGTGTGTGTGTGTGTGTGTGTGTGTGTGTGTGTGTATGTATGAGAAACAGGTAGTGGGAGTGGATGCTTTTCACCATTTTATAATACTGATCGGTTCCATCAAAATACACCTCTTTCACCCCATCATCTGTTTAAACAGGGCTAAAGCACTACAGGAGAGTCTAATTAAGCTGGTGGAGGCCTGTGGTGAAGAGTCTCATAACATGGACCGTTGGCTCAGTAAGCTTGAGAATTCAAAGTGGCTGTCTCACGTCCAAACCGCTCTGTCAACTGCTGGCCTGCTGGCAGAGTGTGTGGAGAGGTAGGATCTTACACCTCTGGTATGTCTGTGGTGGTGTTAGTATAACTGCCAACTGTATGCGGAGCTGTATGCAAATACGTCTTTCCGTGAGAATTTTTAAAAAAATTTATACTAATAATTAATAATTGATACGATGTTAAAAGACAGAAATATACCAGTAAAGACACCACTAAAGCATTTAAAACCTGAAAGCAGCACTAAGAGAGAGTTTTCTGTAGCTGTTTTGCTTTGAAATAAATGCATGTGTGCCTTTTCTTATACATATAGAGTTACAAGACTGTGGTGTTTCTGTTGGTTTGGTCCAGGGACGGTCATTCAGTTCTGGTTCATGGTTCTGAAGGGACAGATTCCACTTTGCTCATCAGCACTCTGGCTCAGGTCATCATGGACCCATGCTGCCGCACAGTGGAGGGCTTCCTGGCTCTGCTGGAGAGGGAATGGGTACAGGTGTGTGTATGTATGTGTACGAGAAGATTGGGAAGATGCTAAAATGTCCTTTTTGGAAAGACCTGTTGGAATGAATGTTGGACAAACTGTGATATATAAGAAATGATTAAGAAAAACAAAAGTTACAAATAGTCACAGAGATATGCATTGAAACAAGAGGATATTACACTACCCGTAACACGAGGAAGGACTCTAAAGCTCTGTATTTTCATCCTCATTCTTTCAAATGTATGAATCTCTCTTTACTTTTTGTTGAGAAATATATTTATTGGGTTTTTCAGAATTAACACAACTGTTACACGTATGATGGTGCACAAACAAGAGAACTGCAATTCTTACGTAACTGCTATACTGAAGAATGTTGCATTATTATTTATACATTACAACATTCTCATTTCCAAGTACTCAGAAAATATCTTGATAGGTGACTTTCAAGATCATTAATAAAATTGTCCCCAGATTTTAAGAAAACGCAGTGTTTTCTCCTTTGTGGCATAAGGTAGTTTGTCCATGGCTGAGCTGGTTCAAAGACTTATACCAGTGTCCAGCTGTAGGTGCCTCAGTGCTCTTCCAGCCATTTGCAATACAGTGTTTAGCATGAAATCTTTCTTTACAGTTATCTTATATATGCAGTGTATCGTTTAGATTATCATATTGAGTAAAGCTCAAAGAGTAGTTTAGTGCAATGGTGTCATTTCAACTGGGTTTGAGGGAGCACGTCCCCCTCACTTTCCAAAATCCTACTATTGTCCCCCTCACTTTTATTGTTCAGGTTGATTTTCTGGCTAAACCCTCTGGTGATTATCGTCTGACAGTCCAACCGACATATTCCAGATGAGAGAAGATCTGAGCTGATAAAAATGTTGATATGGCCAAACTGAGTCTCCTTCACTTAGGTATTTACAATATGCTCAAAGCAGTCAGCTTAACAAGCAGCGGCAAGTACTACAGCGAGTGTTTGCTGGACGATTTTGCCCTGGGCTTTGCCTCACGGACTAAATACAGCCTTCCATATCTGAACTGAATATTTGACTGAACGGAGAACCTGCAGACACTACTCAGGGCCGCCTCTGGATGTTTTTCAGGTGTAGAACAAAAAAAAAATCATGTGACAGCTATGTGACAGTTTTAACTCAATAGGGACACTCAAAGTGAGAACAGGTTGTGAGAAAAGGATATTGCTCCACAGTCTGCCCCTAACAGGAAATGTTTTCAGGAAAAAAAAAAAAATCATATTCAGTTTTGGGCATGTTGCAGTCATGGATTTAATGAAACCTACTTCTCTTAACCCTTTGCCTGTGGCCTGTGGTGTTTCCAATGTGTTGTTAACTCACCCAAAAAACATATGACAGTGCTGTTCTTCTCTAACAAATCTACCTCTATGCGGTATTCCCCAAAATGAGTCAAGAAATAGGACTCATTTTCACTGTTCTGTCTAAGGAAGTTACACTGCAATGTCGGTTGGTAAATGATAGAGCCCGTCTGATATCATCCTTCTGTTAGTTATAATCCTCAAATAGACAGGTTTTGTCAGTCAGTATTACAAAAAAGTGTGAAATCGCTCTGATTAAGTGAACTTGTTTGTCCAATACTACCATTCTGACTGGCATCTTATCTTCTAGAACAGATTTTTAGTTTTTAGTTCGAGATACACAGAGGCTTACTGTTTGCACTGCCTTCTCAGGCCTAAGCTAACAACAGAACTAAGTGTGTTTGTATGTTTGTGTATGTACTGTGTGCATTTCCTCTCTCAGGCAGGACACCCATTCCAGCAGCGATGTGCCCACTCAGCCTACTCCCACGCACGCCTCCAGCAGGAGTCTCCGCTCTTCCTGCTGCTGCTGGACTGTGTGTGGCAGCTGTGGCGTCAGTTCCCTCTGGCACTGGGCTTCTCTGAGGCACTGCTCCTGAGGCTGGCGACTGAGGCCTACGCCTCTGACTACGGCACCTTCCTTTGTAACAGCGATCAGGAGAGGTCAGTGGTACTTCTCAGCCTGACCGGGCATTGGGAATTAATGGCTGACACAACATTTTCTGTGCTATAGTAACCTTTATCTTCACATGCATCATGCCACCTCATTCTGCTGCCTTTCTCCTTACCTCAGGTGTTCTCTAGGAGTGAAGGAGAAGACTCACTGTTTGTTCCAGGCCCTGCTGAGGCCCAAGGAGAGAGAGTATTACTCCAACCCCCTGTATGAGCGCACTGAACTTGCAATCTGGCCCTCAGTCCACCCTCAGTCCCTGCAGCTCTGGAGAGGTGAGCTTTGATTGACAGTTATATTTCAAACCTGATCTTATGCTTTTTGACCTGTTGGTTACTATCATTAGTAACATTCATTCACTATTGCAGCCTCTTATCTAATGACTGTGCCTTCATTAGTGTTTTATGCTTATGTGTTTCTAACTTCGAGGAGTCTTGGTGCTGACTCAAGTCCATGTCCGATTCTCAGGCTTTTTTTTGAGGTGGACCCCTCAGGCTCGTCACCTGGAGGAGGCTCAGGAGGAAATAAGAAACATGGTCATCGAGTGGGGGAAGCTGGCACTCGTCACATAACCCTTCCAATAATTATGACTATGTGAAGATGGTCAGTCTGAACATGTTGAACATGTTTGGAGGAGGAATGTTACAATGTGCTATGCCTTTGACTGTGGAAATGTTTTCAGAATTCTTAACAACCCGCTGTGTTTTAATGTAGAATATTTTCATAAAAACTGTTTTAGAAAAAAACTCAATTGTTGGTGTCATTTGATGCTTTTTAGCCTTCTATAAAACTGCTCAAGGAGTGTTATATTTTCTCTAAATATAGCCTATGTTTTGCATAATTTCAATGGGAGCATTATTTTCTGAAAATATATTCACTGATAAATATTACCAATCGGAGAAGGCTGTATGACAGACATACCTCCCGGTCCTGTTAAGCTCAGCTAAACCGTCTTCACAATACAAATCCCTGTGAACAGCAAGTCAGCATGTTTTCACACACCAAGCTTTGCAAGCTGGAGACTGTAGTCCACTTCAGTCAAGAGCCACAAGCCCTGGTGATTATACGAAGTGGACAAGAACCACATAGCCCAGCATGACTTTCTACACCTGCTTATTTATCCAGTGGTTACTGGGTAACCTGAAATGGTGGCCAATCGGATGGTAATCTTTTCAGCTTAACACTCAAATGCCGCAAAAATGGTCTTATCAGCTCTTATTCTGGAATTTAGTTTAGAGGAATAGTTTTGGATTTACTAAATTGCATCTGCTTGTCTTGGATCATCAGATTCATCTGTCTGGGGTTAAAGATTTTGCCAGCGCACAGGTAACCTATTTTTTTTCCCAATCAATATAAGTTAAATCTGTATCTGTAATGATATTTTGACACATCTTGTATATGCCCCAATAATCATCACCAAGATGTCAAAGTTCAGTGTAATCACTACGATCTGATTAAGTTCAGTTGAACTTTTCTAAAGAACTGCTACTGGACATGCAACTGGGTGTGTGGGTCTGTGTGCCCACTGCGGCTGTGCTGGGCCTGTTTTGCCGAGGATGCCTCAGCAGTGCGTGGCGTTTTCCCGGTTGCGGCTTCAGTTCTTTGCCCAGACAGATGAGCAGGTGGAGTAGCCGGGAGACCTGCAGCCCCCCGCCTCAGGAAAACCTTTGTGTCCTCATCACAGGTGAGACAAATATCCGTCTGTCATTTGTGCACAATAGCTGCTTCTGTCTGCCTTTCCACAGCTACCCAAACACTGAACCTGGGAAGCTGCCATTGTTTTCCACCACTTTCACTGGGCAGCCACGGTTTTGTACTATTGGCCACAGAGCAGTCACAATAGGGGCAGAAGGCCTTGCTCCAGGGCATCTTTTAAGGGAGCCGAGAGTGGCACAAAACACTTCCCAGCAGATCCTAAATTTCAAATAATCTGAGATGAAGTAGTACTCGAAGGAAAGATTCATATCATTGTGGCATCAATGGCATGAGCCTAATGGTTTTGGTTGTGCTGTGGTTTTTCTCTTTTTAAGTTGTCCTCACTGTGCACAAGCAGCAGGACCCCATTTTGACTCATCACAATAGAGTCCATGCAGACAGTGCCAGTGATGTAAAAGAGCCAATGAGTGGCTGTGGGGAGAATAAAAGCTTGCTGTCACTTTTTTGTCACAGGATAAAGCTTTGGAACAAGCTGAAGCATGGTGCACCAAAAACGTTGATTTCATTTGCATACATAACTCCACACAGTTTTTTTTTTTTTTTGCACAGGTAAAATATTACATTTGTCTCTGTATATAGGTGGCCTTGGGCAGTTAGGTGTGGGGCTTGCACAAATACTGAGGTGAGATATTTAGAAATTCCTGAGACATCAAAGCTTGTGAAAATTTGAAATTTGAATCTCATCATATCGATATTAATGTCTAGAAAACAGTATGGAACAGAGAATGTAATCCTGTCAGACATCAAGAAGCCTCCACCTCTTGTCTTCAGCAGTGGTATGCAAAATCTAATTCAAGTTTTCTGACTTTTGTGTTCTGTTTTTCTTACACAATTCTTATTTTTCTAAATTCACACCTCAAAGAATGTACAACAGTTGCTTTTAAATGATCTCCCCAACTCCATCTCATTTCCCATCAGGTCCATTTGTATACGCTGATGTTTTGGACTACAAACACCTCAGAGAACTTATTGTAAATAATCGTATCACCTGGCTGGTCCACTACAGCGCTCTGCTCAGTGCTGTTGGAGAGGCTAATGTGGCTTTGGCACGCAAGATTAACATCACAGGTCTGCTTGACAGCACGCATTGTTTACATGTACCACCTTTTCAGGGATTACTGTGTTTAAACCCCACTTTGGATGCTCTGCCGTGCATCTAGGCCTTCATAATGTTCTGGACTTGGCCCTGGAGAACTGCCTGCGCCTCTTTGTCCCCAGCACCATTGGAGCATTTGGGCCCTCTTCTCCACGTGACCCGGCCCCTGATCTCTGTGTCCAAAGACCCCAAACCATCTAGGGCGTGTCCAAAGTGCACGGAGAACTGATGGGGGAGGTAAAATTACCTTAAAATCCACACACGCGTGCAGAGACACCCATGATGACATAATTGTATATGTCAGTTTCCATACCCCATTATCATGTCAACCGGCTTCTCTTTCTTCAGTATCTCCATCATAAATATGGCCTAGACTTCCGCTGCCTACGTTACCCAGGTGTGATATCGGTCAACACACCTCCTGGAGGAGGAACAACAGGTATTGCCTAACTTAACGTCTGCATATGCCACACAGTGTATTCAGTGCAATAAACTGGATGTTATGGACTAAGCACTCCAGACCTCTGTCTTCACAGACTATGCAGTTCAAATCTTCCACGATGCTCTCAGCACAGGTCACCACGAGTGCTACTTGCGACCTGACACCCGTCTTCCCATGATGCATATCTCTGACTGCCAACGTGCCACAGCTGAGTTCATGCAGGCCCCGGAGTGCCAGCTGTCCCTGCGTACCCTACAACATCGCTGCCATGAGCTTCACTCCAGAGGAGGTCGTCCAAGAAATCCGCAAGCATCTGCCTCACCTCAAGGTCACCTACAATCCTGATTCTGTCCGCCAGACCATTGGTACGGCTTAACATGTGTGGTACATATACTTTGATACAAAACCTGCATGGGATGATACATTTTTGCAATGTTTTAAGTCAGTTAAAAATTTATAGTGCTTGGCAAAACGGGGGTCCGAGTGACATGACACAAATTCAGCGATATGTACAGATTATATTGATTGAGGCTAATAAACCATAGGTCCAATGTTGATTAAATTTGAATTGTGTTCTGGCATTGAAAAAGTAAAATGGCTTGTTGGGGATTGTGATAAAAAGTCAAAAGGTTTAACTTTCATGACAAAAACTGCAACATTACTTGTTATTTGCTCACTTGCTCACTGTTAACTTGTTAGAATCTGTGACATTTTAAGAGAAAGGTAAATCTGTATAATTTTAGGTCTCGTGGCCTTGTCTTGGATGGACCTAAAGGCAATGAGTTTTTATTTTGTTTTATTTTGAAATTTTTGGTGGGATTGGATTGTGGGATCGGGTAATGTGGTCATCTTTGTGACTTTGCAGCAGACAGCTGGCCAGTGAGGTTTGATGACACCAATGCCAGGAGAGATTGGGGTTGGTCACCAGCCTTCGGGCTTGAAGAGCTTGTGTCTGACATGTTGCGCTCTATTCGAAACAAGAGGACCAATGAGGGTTTGTCAGTCCGCTAGCAAAACCTTCTCCACATAGACTGACCAATGCCCTACCCTTGACGTTTCTTCAGCCTGCATTTTCATCTTTCACTTCACTTTTCAGAAATTGTCGACCACTATCCTGTGTTACTCTGGAACATGACAGTAATGAGCCAGGGGCTGTTTGAAAAGTGGGAATTCTCAGTCAGAGCCTCACAACATACAGTGGAGAGTGAGACGTCATACACATGCACCCAAGCACACACATTTCAGTCTTTTTCAGGGAATAATATAATGTCAAACCGTCTCTTCGTCTTTGTTGTTTTTACTTGTTATCATAGTATAAGCATTACTTTACTTGGGTATGTTGCCTCAGATGGAACAGAAAATTACTTCAGCTTTAGAGACTTCCAAATGTCATGTTCATTGCAAGCGTGGACACAATCGACTGTTATAGTGTCTAATACAACATGGACCAGTTGCAATTTAACCCTTTGGACCAGTTGCACTTTTAACCCTTTGATTCCAGGATCATCTGGAATGGCTGGCTCAGTTAACTCTGGACTGTGTGCTGGCTCTTTTACAAGGCAGACTTTTGCAAAACAGCCTAGCAAGTGAAAATCACATACTGTATACAACCCCACTACCCTTGCTGTGGCATCTAACAGGAAGCCTTTATTTTACTTTTTTGCCAGCAGTGTGATTTTTGTTATGAATGAGTAACAGTGAAAGAAGAAGCCTTATTTACTGTAGATTACTTTGGAAAACAATGTATAAATATGTAGTGTACTATTGAATAATAAAAATGTTGTTTACTCAAACAGCAGTGATTATTGTATATTGCTCAACTTCATGTATTCTACATGTAGAATGTACAATAACAGTAGAGTATTTCCATTTTAGGGATTTAAGAGAATTATACTTTTTACACCACCACATTTATTTCACTACTATAAATACTACTTACTTTTCAAATCCTACAACATCTAAAATATGATGCGTTGTTATAGATTCCACCACGCAGCAGTTTATGAAAGAGTTAAAATTGGCCCCACCTTGACCAACTACATTAAAATGCTGCTCACACAGTAATGCATCAATAATTATAAGCCTATGACATAAGATATGTGATTCTATACAAGTCAGGATCCATTTTGCATGATGAAGGATTTCACTTTTGATATGTTGCTGTTGACACTTTTGTACTTCAACTAAAGTAGATTTTTAACGCAAAACTGTTTAATTTTATCCACAAACAGGTGAGGATGTATCCTCCTCCTCTCCACTGTCATTACAACAGATGTCGTGCCTGTTGCTTCCGGCAGAGGCGCACCCTCCATCCGGCTCGCCGCACACGTCTTTCTCATCGGCTCCTGTTATTATCCATTTTCTCCGATAATGGACGCGGGATTCTTCCGCGTAAGATCTTTAAACTTATTTCTGACTTGTTAGTGTTTTGCTGCTAAGTTGCACGAAGCTACTTTGTTTATTTAGAACATTAACGTGCTATATAAATTTAGGTGGAGGGCCATACAGTCAGAAACGTTACGGTCGGGGCTTCGTCTATCAACTGATAACAGTCTTGGGTTTCGCCATTAATCGTATTTCGACTGGGCAACTCCAGAATTAGGCTACATATCATTAAAAAAAAATCACGTCGGTACCCTATAAACTTTTGTAACGTTATATTGCGTATACATCATAGTCTCTCCACATTAATGTGCAGATAGACTTGTTCGCAGGAAATAGACGAGCCGATCTAGGTAGCTAGCGATCTACTGCTAATTTGCTAGCTATGGCTAAAGATGGCGCCCGGGCCGTGCATCGTTTCTGTCTCTGTGGGCTAGTCACGACCACTGCTTCGCTCACGCTAGCGAGCATGAGTAGACCTAAAGATGTATTAAATATGGACGCTAATGTGAATTTTGATATACTGTCCACGTTAGCGCTGTTTTCGGTGAAAATATTCGCTAGATTGTGGCTAATATTAGCCTGCCAGTGTTCCTATAAAGATTAAGCAGACTAATTGCTAGCTAAACTAACGTTAGCTTACGGGTATCAGTGTCACATCTGACTCAGTTTGACGGTTTAAATTTAACAAGGTACTGTGGTCGCATGAACTAACGTTTGCTAATATTTAAACTCTTAATATAAGGACATGTCTTAGAACAAGTAGGGCAGTGTTTGCTAAGTTGCTAACGATGTGTTTTGGTTTCAAAGGAAGTATTATATTAAAGTGCAGTAGCGTTAAACTGGTCAAAAATGTTTGAATCATACATTGAGATGCATGTAGATGTGATAGTCAGCGTACGTTAAACAAGCTAAGATTTGTTTGTTGATTGTTCCTTAGGGCACAAGTGCGGAGCAAGATAACCGTTTCAGCAACAAGCACAAGAAACTGCTGAAGCAGCTGAAATTTGCAGAATGTCTGGACAAGAAGGTATAAGATCACCCACATTTGCAATATTTTTGTCACTGTGTTGGTACTCGTATCTGTTCCCATCAAATTGTTGCTTTGAAAAATGAAATGAATGGTCAGTTTTATTTAGATTTAGGTAAATTAGTCATTGATCGTCTTTACTAACAGGGAGCATTTGGTTGCTTGTTGTCACCCTTAGGTGGACATGACCAAAGTGAACCTGGAAGTCATCAAACCTTGGATTACTCAACGAGTGACAGAGATTCTGGGGTTCGAGGATGACGTCGTCATAGAGTTCATATTTAACCAGCTTGAAGAAAAGGTAACATCTATAATTGTGTTTGTTTTGGTTTTTTTTTTTTTTTTCAAAACTGTCATAAATTTGAGGGCATTGCTTAGTCAGTAAGAAGGGATATAATCAAATAATTGCACATCCTAGTCAAATTGAAATGGAATGGGTAAAGTAACAATTGGTATAAAACTGATATATGATGACATAACCATGTTTTGCTGTTATGTGACAAAGTGCCTTTATTTAGCAGTCTTCTAATGATGATGTGATTTATGATTTAAAAGGCCTGAACCAATATGGATGTTATACCTTGCATCAGAAGTATAGCACCAACACCTAATTAGCTCTCTCCTGAGCCCAAAGTCACTGAGCCCAACTCTCCCTTCATGATGCAGTGTGTGGTTTGAGGTGAGTTATATGCAGGGATCACCTATATCATGTCAGTGAAAGACACACCTGAACAATGCCATAATCATATTCTCCGTAGGTATTTGCAGTGCATCATTAAACTGCCCAGATCCCTTAAAATGTAACAGGAATTATATGCTGAAAAAAGGGAGGGTTTAACAATGTGCCACAGCCTATTGTTAAGAGTAACAAGTGGCCTTCTTTACATTCTTGAAACAGTAATTTTAAGAGTATTTTATCACCAAGCTGAAATGCCTTGTTTAATTGAACGTTTCAAGTCTTTGGAACTTCTATTGGGTGTGGTCAGAAGTGTCTTGTAACCCCACCCCCAACAGTGATATGAGGTTGTCATGAAGGGTGTCTCTGCATCGCTGTAGCAAGTTGAGAACTTCAACCACTTGAGGTCAGCAAAAACAAGATTTTCAGCTGATTTTGAGTTACTCTGTAACAAGTCTGTTGAAACCTCTGACTGCACCCAGCAACTCAGTTGCATGTGGTCAGATGTGTGACAAACTTTAGATATTCAACCATAAGGAACAATACTTTTCAGCTTGGTATTAAGTTACTCTTTAAAAACTGGAAGTTCTGTAGTGGTCATGTTTTGACCTCAACAAAATCCTTCTTGCCAGTAGAGCTGTAACGCTGAACCCCACTGATGTTATTTGATTTTGAAGACTAAACTGCATGTTCCTCATCCGATAGGCTATAGGCAATTTTATTTTATTTTTATTTAATTAATTTTTTTTTTTTTTTTTAAATCATACTGCCCCACTGATATGTTATACCATTTGGGATATCTAGGTAAGGGGTATTTTCCATTGCACAAACTTACTTTTGGAAGTAGGAAAAGAGGATAATGGAGGGGAAACAAACTAGCTAATTTACACACAGTATCCTCAATGAGATTATTACTAAGCTTCCATCCTATAGTATACTTCAATGCAAGCATTGAAATTTATGTGTAGAACCCTTGTTAATGACTTTCATTGTCTTGAGATGCTAAAAGAGACATGTCTTTATTAAATAGTGGTACACGTGACATCAGCATTTCACATAAAAATATGATTAAAAAGTTTTTTACTTTTTGCTTGCCATGGCTTTTGGGGTGTGGGGCGGGCTGTTGAAGCTAAGTTTAAAGGGTACTTTTGAATAATGGTAAGAATGGGTAATAGAATTGCGATTACGGTATCTCACAATTATTCTATCAGTTGTTGAAATAAAACTCCTTCTTTGTGTAACTGTGTACTCATTATTGCTTGTTCGTCTCTTGCAATTTAGATAAATGATATAACATTAAGCTCAAGGTGGTTGAGTCTCAAGCAGTAGGGAGGCGGAAGCAAGCCAAGGGAGCTCCGTGCCCACTGATCCCACGGGACTCACTGAAGACACCGGAACTGTACTTGCTGTGTTGGGTTTTAATGCACTCTGTATTGTGGCTATTTGTTTAACTCCTGAAGTGTAGACTGTGGGGAGACTGGAAAACAGTGGGTGGGTAGGGCCACAGAAATGTAAAGTAATGGGGATTGCACTGAGGAAATCAAATATTGAAAAGTATTTTTTTGTGATATGGTACTTTTTTTATGATAGATTATGCATCTGGGATATAAAAATCAGAAAGGGTCATAACAGCAGTATTGCATGCAGTTTTTGTATCACTAGATATGTCTCCCCTCAGCTAGCTCGCATTCTCAGTTTGATGAGTTTGTGAGTACGATTTAAATCAATCAAACTTTTATTTTGGTAGGTTATTGAGTTCAGTATTGGACCCAGGGATGTTAAATATTCTAGTCAGTATCTAACATGTTTTGAGTATGGTTAACTACATAGTCAAAGGTATAGTTTAGTGAAGAGTAGAAAGTAGGAAGCCCCATTTGTGGGATCCTACATCCCCCTGATTTTTTCCTCCCATCATTTCAATGGCCATATGGTCTTTTCTCTCCCCCCTTCGTGTGTTTGTTGCAGCACCCGGATAGCAAGATGATGCAGATCAACCTGACAGGCTTCCTGAATGGGAAGAATGCGCGGGAGTTCATGAAGGACCTGTGGCCCCTGTTGTTGAGTGCCCAGGAGAACATTGCTGGCATCCCCTCTGCTTTTCTGGAACAGAAGAAAGAAGAAATCAAACAGAGACAGGTGAACTTTGGTAGAATGTCTTTGTAAGCTGTAGGAAGGTCATGGATCTGTGGCCGCTGACTGTGTGTCCGAGGGTCTAGTAACGCAGGCAGATAAAGACGGTGTAAATACTGCAAGTCTGACAAGTGATAGGCAGAAAGAGTGTGTAATTTTTGTAAAATGCTATAATCATGGGGTAAGTAATATTTCCTAGAAACTATAGAGACAATAAAATTGAACATAGTAATTGACACCACAGGTGACGGTATGTGAACATTGTAGGATAGAAGATATATTGTTGCTGAAAGTGATGATGTGTTTGAAACCTGATTGTTCCATTTGCGGTAGATTGAACAGGAGAAGCTAGCTTCTCTTAAGAAGGTGGATGAGGATAAGAAGGACAAGGACACCAGAGAGAGGGCTCAATCAAAAAGCCCAAGGAGGTAAGAAAAAAAATGTTTTTAATATTGAGATTAGTGGACAGAAGTTGGATTTGTTTATTTATTGCAGAAAATGGAAAATTATTCTCGGTTTGCTTCAACTATGTCCAGGCGGAAGACAAGGTCGCCATCACCACGGCGAAGGTCGCCAGTGAAGCGTGAAAGGAAACGAAGCCCGTCGCGCTCCCCAAGGCGCAAACCCAGCCCAGTTGGTGGCAGTTCACCCCCTCCACCCCTGATGCAGCTGCCCACGAAACCTTTGGAGCAGCTTGCAGAGCCAGATACATCAGGAAGAGCCATGCTAGAACCAGTGGTCCAAGAAGCTTCTTCCACCTGGTTTGTGGAATACTTCCTTTGCTTCAAATTCTAAATTAGTCTTGGATCCAAAGTTAGAAGTTGTTTGTTTCTTAATGTCAGTACTAGTTTAGTTTTAGTATTTTTGAATCAAATTTCTAGGTAGTATAGTTTGTTGTGTACTAGATAGAGTATAGAGTTTTTTTTAGTTCACAATGATATCCTGACAGGAAACATTTAGAAGTCAAACTTACCTCTCTGGTCTATAGTGACACAGTTGTGGAGGTAGTGAAAGCAGACTCCGTGATGGAAGTCAAAGAACCCTCCCCAGAGAAAACTCATAAGAAGGAGGAACGACCCAGGTCTCGAGAGAGGGAGAAGGACAACAGGAGGGAAAGGCCTCACCACCGCTCCCGTTCTCATTCCCGTTCTCGCAGGCGACGCTCCCGTTCTAGGTAATTTCTGACATTTATGGTATTAACTTAAAATTATGTTTCGATCTTACATCTGAATTATTTTTTGTGTAAAATCAAGGACTTCAAAGTTCTAAAACTATAAATTCTTCCTCTCTACCCAATCAGATCTTACTCCCCTCGTAGAAGGCAGAGTCCCAGGAGGAGAATGTCTCCTCGTCGAAGGAGTCCCCCTCGACGTGGTCCCACGAGCTCCAGGCACAGACACAGGCGCTCCCCGCTCCGCAGGTCAGGTCAAGATCCTGTACAGGGTGTCCTAGTGTTTAGAGGGACCGTCCTTAAGAGTTATAGCCTAAGTTCCATTTTAATCTTTTCCTCTTTAGTTATTTTAGTATTTGATTGGCATATAGTGCATATTACTGCAGGATGTTATTGTGTAGACCATATCCTGGCCATCAGAAGACTTTGGACCTTAGTTTTCCTTCTTCAAGGTGTTGTTATATTGGTTTCCTACAGGAGGCGCTCTCGCTCTGCTTCATCCTCTGGCAGCAGCTCCTCAGGCTCTTGCTCCCCTAAAAAAGCAATGAAAAGAATATCTAGCACACCACCTCGAAAACAGGCCCATCATCCAGACAACTCCATTAGTCCCGCAGGGAAGGACAGGCGGTCACCGTCTCCCAGGGCTAGAAGAGGCCGGGGCTCAGCTTCCCCACCCAGATCATCTGGTATGATCTTTATAATTCTTTCATTGCTCTCTATATTTATCACATCTTTGTCTCATACTGGCAGCCGCATGACCATTTTAGCTCCTTGGCTACCTCTGGTTTTTAAAAAATAGATTTCATTGTGTGAAAACTTCTGTTACTCTTTGTAAATGAGGATATGATGTGCAATTAAAATGTGAATAGGTAAGAACTAAGCCATTACTTCATACGCTATAATAAAGTATGGGAGTGTTGTTATATACTAAATGTATCTGAAATTCTTGTTGCCTTGTTTTTCAGGTTTAAAGCGAAAATCAGGAGGAAGAGGGGATTCTACGTCTGATAATGCCAAGCCCAGACATTCTGAAGTGTCTGACTCAGGTAAGCGATAAATTATGTCTAGTTAAAGAACCATAATGGCCTTTCACCTCACGGCTCACAAACTGAGATGACAAGTCGTATGGAGTTCCTGGCCACTTCTACTTGGCAGAAATTGACACCTTTTGTCCCTTTTTTTTGTCAAGAAGTAGGGGCATGATACAATGTTGACCTGTTTAGGGGTTATTACAACTTATCTTCCCATTACAAAATGCGAAGTTTTAGTCATTGTGCCAACGAGATGGAAATGATTATTTCTGAAAATGTACTACAAGCTAAGATCATTAAGCTTGGTCTACCTGTACTATAAAAAACATTGACATTTCCATAGGCTTGAATCCCATTTCAACCTCAAAAATGAATATACTGCCTTTGGATATCACTAGATTTTTTTGTTAAGAATCATTTTAGACAGTGTCAAATGTAGATAGTTGAGTAAAGTAGAAAGCCAAGTAAATCTATGGCCAATAACCTAATTACAGTGCTCCCATTTGTTGACTTGCCCTGATAATTCTGTGCGATAATTATGTATTGATCCCAGTTAATTAACACTACAGAGTGAACAAAAACATTTTATTCCAACACAAGGGAAAATAGTAGTATAAACATAAGGTCATATTGCTCTATGCCATGTTTAAGCCTAATGACAACTCAAACCAAATAATTAAATAAACCAATAAATCTGTTTTGTATTATTTTTAACTTTTCCATGGCAGTCTGTTTCCCTGGTTTTGCTAACACTGATGGGACTCTCAATGCTCTACATTTCAGAGGAGGATAAAAATGAGAAAGGGGCAACAGCAGATTCGGTGCAGCAGCGACGTCAGTATCGCAGGCAGAATCGACAGTCGTCTTCAGGTTAAAAGCGTTTTTATCCCCGTTCTTTCCTCTCCCATACCCAACCCCTCTCTCTAACCAAGTCTCTGTCCATGTCATCTTGCACTCATCGTTTCATGGACTTTTGAAGCTGTGTCCTAACCCCAACCTTGGTGTTTTTTCCTCACAGCATACAGTTAAGGCTTCAATAAAACAGTTGCTAATGCCCACTGTCTCTGTGATTTCAGACACAGGGTCTTCTTCCTCAGAAGATGAGGGGCCAAAGAGGCCAACAGCAGGGCCAGGTGCCAGAAATGGTGAAGTCAGGAGGAGACGAAGCCGTACGCCTTCCCCACGGAGGCGACACAGGGATGCCTCTCCCAGGTCAGGCACTGAGCACAGTATTTGCACATTATCTGAATGATTTAAGCTCTTAAATCCAAGTGGACTATGTTCTGCATATGTTGTTCTTATGCATTATTTTTTGTGTGTGTACCCCTCCAGGAAAAGACGTTCTCCATCCCCCGGACGCAGACGTCGCTCCACTTCTCCCCCACGACGTCGCAGATCTCCCTCTCCTCCTAGACGCAGGTATAAGAATGTTCTAGAGCTATCATTTTCATATTAAAAAATGACAATTTGGAAAGGTTGATTGATAATTACATTTTGTGCTTCACAGGTCTCCTTCCCCACCTCTCCGTCGACGATCTCCATCCCCCAGACGGTATTCTCCCCCGATCCAGCGTCGCTACAGCCCCTCACCTTTGCCTCCTCAGAAAAGGAAAATGTCTAGCTCTCCCGCAAAACGCTCTTCTCCAGGGGCCAAGCGACGTCCTTCCAGGTCCCCCAGGCGCAGAAGTTCTCCTGCTCCAAGGAGACGCACACCTCCATCCTCCTCACCACCACCCAGGCACAGGAGGAGCCCCATGTTGCCTTCTGGCTGGCAAAGCAGGGACACACGATCCCCAGCTGGAGCAGCCAGCCGCCTGTCCCCATCCCCTGTAAACCGCAGTCGCACTCTTAGGAGTCCCCCAAGTTCCCAGGGACGTTTTGAAACCTCCAGCACATCTCCATCTAACCAGCGGAGACAACAGTCCCCGTCACACAGTGGCAAACCCATCCGAAGAGTGTCCCGTACCCCAGAGCCACGCAGCAACCAGAGGTAAACAAGGAGCGAGCATTTATCTGACAGTCAGAATTATATAGTTTTATTCTTTTTTTACACTGGAACCTGTTTTGTTTATACACTGTTACTCTGTTACATCCTCCTGATGTCACCTGTATCTTCTCCACAGACCCTCTCTGAGCCCCCAGCCTATGAGGAGAGCATCTTCCAGATCAAGATCTGTATCCCCTCAACCAGCAGCTCAGAAACGCCCAGCCCCTGCATCTGCCTCCCCCTCACCGCCTCGCTCTGCCAGTGGGTCCCCACCACCAGCCAAAAAGGCCAGCAGTGGTTCCATCAGTCAGTCCCCAAGCAAGGTTTGTATTTTATGTTACAAACCTATGGTTGTCTACAATAGTATTCAAACATACACGTTTATAACTTGAGTCTTGAATATTATGGGTATTTGTTTTCAGTCTTCACACGTGTAATTTCCACAAATTCCAGGAAACTGTGATTTAAAAATTTGCCATGTTTCCTCACATAAGTCGTCTGAATGGTTTTAATGAGCAACAAAATTATGATCAGGTTATAACATGCCTCTAAATTTCATTTTGTCCAGTATTCTAATAGGATACCGGGATGAGGTTGCAATGAAAGTATGCTGCTGGCATGCATTTATGTAAATAGTCACGCAGCACAAAAATTTCATGGCATGATCATGGTAGCCAAGATAATGTAATACAATATCACCTCAGTGCTTTGTGCATTAAGTTAGAAATCTACAGTGTTTTGAGCTCTCCTCTGACGATTAAATATACATCATCCCATGACTTAAATATATTTAATAACCTTGAATACAGAGAGTCCTGAAATGCATCTTGAGCCACAAAACCAACTCTAAATTGTTGATAATTCCCTGGGAAAAATGTCTTTAAGTAAGCTGTGGTATAATCCGTCCTTGGCACAGTAATGCTTCAAATATCGTCGTCATGTTGTTTATGGTTTTTAGTGGCACTCATAAAAGTGTTTTTTATTGCAGAACTCTGATGTTGAAGGCAGTGGTAAGAAAAAGAAGAAAAAGAAGGAAAAGAAACATAAGAAAGAGAAGAAACATAAGAAGCACAAGAAGCATAAGAAGGAGAAGAGTGGTGCTACTGGAAGTGGAGATGGACAAGAAAACCAGGGTGTGGAGGAGGATGGAGATTCAAGAAAGGTAAAGTGCGTTTGTGTAATTTTTAGCAACCAAAGCCTTTAGATTCCTGTTCAATAAATGTGAAAAAACATCAAAGTAGTGGATATTATTTAATTTGCCATGCACCAACATTCTTATTTGTGTCCAAGTGGCTAAGTTTAATGACAAGTTGAGTGATATATTTCATGCTGTTCTTTTAGGAATCAGACAGTGAAGTAGAGGACAGCTTGGACGACCTAGAGAAGCACCTAAGAGAGAAGGCTCTGCGCTCCATGAGGAAGGCCCAGATGTCTCCATCACAGATGTCCTGAAAACAAGGGGCTTTCTCACTTTTGAATTTTCCAGTCACTCTTGATGTTTGTCATCAACTTGGTTCAGCTTTAGAATGTACAAATTGTTAATTCTTGAGTCTTTTGTTTTCTTTTTACTGGTTTGGTACATTCTGAAGAGTGTTGCATTAAGAGCTTGATTTGTCAGTTAATGTATTATCTAAACTGTAAAGCTTGTGTTGTCGATCGTTTTAAATTGTTGAGCAGGGAAACGGTTTAAGCTAAGAGTTTTGAGTTGGGCAGGTTTCAGATATTTTCCACAGCCTACACTAGATTCCATTGAGAAATTATTGCATGTGCAGTGATTGTCTCTGATGTGCATGAACCACTGACCTTATGGAGTGTAGAGATAAACCAACATACAGTAACATACTGTTACTTCTGCCTTTTTATTAGTGGAACCAGTGGCACAGCTGTGTGCACTGTTAGAGGCTTTATCAGAATGTCTTGTCCCACATTGTAACCTAATAGAGGTGTTTGGCATTCTTTAACCTGTTTTTTCTGACTTTGAAATTATCTTGTTTTAAGACACAGTCTGATATGATACAGAGTATGCTTTAATTTTCCAAATGAATTGATATGCAATTTTATGTTGACACTCTTGCACCAAGCTAATCTCTGTGGGACTTCTATATGATTTGTATTTAGTAACCCTGGCTCTTGTCATCTGTTCATCCTTTCAGAATTAAAACCTTTTTATAGGATATGTGTATTTTCCTTAATATAAAGTGCTAGAAGATTGGCTCATTTCTGTTTCGTTGGGCATCTATCAAATAACAGATTATACATTCAGATGAATGCAGATAAAAACATAAAAAGGCAGAATTGGTCTTTGCTGGGTTTTGGTTCTAATACACGCAGTACACCCTGCATCTTCGGGAGTTGGGTGTATGATACCTGCGTGCTCTTCAAATGAGGCATGAGTGCCCCAATCTTACGTCCCTGCAAGGTCAAAACCTCCAATGACTCAACAGGCTGCAGCATATTTAGGTTCTATAACTAAATCAACAAAAGGACTGGTTTCTTTTGTCACTCGCTAGCACTACATAGTTATGAAAAGTCCAGTTACCAACACTTTGTCAGGCAAGTGAAAGTTAACCCCTAACTAATTATCCAAAATTGAATTTTATTATTTAATAACAAATACTAAAAAATACTTTGGAAAGCCAAAGTGCAGTATGTAAGTAAACGGACAAACAAGGTACAAGGGGACAAATTAAAGCTACTCAAATAATTACTGATGAGATGTATTTTTAAAAAAAGGACAATTTAGTCTAAATGAAATGATGGAATAGTGACCATGCTAATGAAAAAACTGCGGGGTTTTCCCCTTTATTTCTAAAAAAACCGTTTAATAGCGACAGGGGATTTACTTACATGGGTCTTTATTTTATGATAAATGGCAGTATCTGTCCCAGGACTGCCAAGGAGCACTTGAAGCATCATGGCATCCTCCTCCTCCTCCTCCTCCCAGTGAGTAGACTCCCCCTCCTCAAACCCTCCCACATTTTTGTATGTTTGCGCCGCGGATGACATCACAGCTTTAAATATTCCCGTTGCTTCTTCCCACTCGTCCTCACAACCACTGCTCCGCCAGCACACAGAGCCTCGCGGGCCAACGGTGTGTATGTAGTCTAGCTAGCTCGAAGTTACCCATCAACGGTGAAACGTTTGCGTTCGGCGGACACCGCTGCCTCCCTCGTCCGCTCTGCTATACAGACTTTCTGCCTCCAGCACCGGGTCCTCCTTGGGGAGAAAAAGCGCCTACTGAGATTCAGTGCGGGGAAAAAAGGAAAAAAAAAAAGGCTTGTGGAGAAGTGGACCGAGCTAACTCGGGCGTGGTAGCAAGAAAAAAAAAAACCAATTTTGTTAGCAAAACTTGGAAAAAAGTAGCATCCACAATGTCGCTGTCGGTGCCACAGAACGGAGTAAAGGCGGATGACGAACCAGTTATTGAGCTGTTTGTGAAGGTAAGACCGCAGCACAAGTCGCATGGGGGAAGTTTGTCATTTTAGCCCACTTGGTTAAACCTAAAGTGTATCAGTTGACTGTGGGGACAGATGCTTCGTGTCTGCTTTGTAAAGGAAAATAACGGTGTCGCTATTCTTACTACAAATCAGGCTTTTGTTCAGCTAAGACCGCTCGAGCTAGTAACGCGATAGTGTTTTCGCTCACGGGTTTGTATACGCGATAGAAACGCTGGAAGAAGATTTCTTGTCGGATGGAGTGAACATTTTTAGGTTTTACATCCCTCAGCCCTCTTTGCCATTGTGGCCATGTGGAGCCTGCAGTGTCACGAGCAGGGCGGGTGCAGCTTCTCCCCCCGTCGTGGGGAAGGACGAGCCTACCATGCTGTGAAAACTGGGCGCTAAATCTCTAACAAAAGCTCACTAGTTGTGGTCCAGAACAGCCGATACAACACTTCTACATTTTCTCACTCTGTTGCAGTTGTATTTTCATGCTTCTGAGTTGACCGATACAACATGTAACGTCCCAAAGTGATGGATTATGTCGGAAATGGATACATTATTTCTCTCCGGCCATCAATGGACGCTGTAATAGACTCACACCAGTCATTTTAGTGCAGGTTTGGCTTTTTGGCCATCACTTAGTCTGCCATCAAAGATCTCTGAAAGACAGACCAATTTGGTGATGCCCTTGTGGGAGACAGTTTACCTGTTAGACAAGAATATGACAAAGACTTGTGGGCTATTCCCACTCTATGTTGCAGGCGTCTGTCATTACTGATGTTCTTCACACTGGTTGTTAATGTTGTATTGTGTTACTTCTTGAAAGCACAGTTCATCACATCAATATATACATCAGGGAGTTTGATGGATCATCTTAAAACAATTGTGTTGTTTTTTTTTAATCATCTCTACAGCACTACTGCCTTCCCTGAAACTGTACTCATGCATCAGATTGTCCCTGCCTCAGTGGGGGTGGTGGAGGGTAGTGAATGGCTGTTTTCTTTCTGTTTTTCTTCAGCCTGTTGCTTTGCAGGGCGGGAAAATGGCAGAGGAAAGAAAAGGGGGAGAATGGGGCTGCATGGGAGGACTGGGGGAGTGGGAGGGGGTATGAGGTCCTGCATTGCCTGGGAGAGCATGTGGGTGGTGTTGCAGTGGGGTGTCACTGACCAGAACAGCAAACACTTAGTAATGATGATGGTGGTTGCTTTCAGCTCTGAAGAACATTTCTAAATGCTACTTATGAAAGTAGTTACTTGTGGTGAGCCCAGTAAAAAAGATTTTTATCTGCAAATCTACATTTTTTTTAATTTAAATTTTAATTGGATCATGCATTTGTAACCTGGTGTACCTGGCCAGTGTTTTGGGGTGTGTCATACTGTCAACTCAGGCCTGTAAAAGTTGTGAATTATGGTGATTCTATCAGTCTTCCAGCTTTTCCGGGTTCAGTAAAAATACTAAAATCCTCTGTCTTAATTGTGTGTTGACTCCTTTAAAAAGAGTTCTTTTGTTGTGAGTTATTGATGAGGCAGAGCAGTAGAGGCTGGTGGGAACAAACTGGCAAGCGTAATTTCTTTAACTACCTCTCACAGCCGTCAGGAGAGGTTACATCATCCCCAGGCCTGGAAAGTTTACATATGTGGCCAACTCTTCCCTCACAGCCCCTCCCTCTTTGGACTGTACAACCCACTGTCTAGAGAATTTTCTTCCATTGTGTGTTTTCTCAATGTGTCTGTGTGGGGGTGTGATACCCTTTGGTCTCTATTGCTCTAGCACGGCTCTGTGTTATGTACCAGCGTCTGACATGTCCACATCTATTATTGATGCCGTCGTTCTTACTGTGCTGCGTTAAACACGGTCATGGGAGACAATGGTCGGCATGCAGGTTGCCATAGGCACACCGCTGTGAGCCAGGCCTCTGGGAACAGCTGATAAGGAACTGTGTGTGCTGTCCATGCACAGCAGTGTCAGATCTGTTAGGGCACTGCCACATATCAAAGCTGACTAATTATAGTTGTAGTACACGAGTTGCCGCAGTGTCTGTCTGTATAAACTGAGCAACACTATTTACCCATTAACAATAGCTGACTATCCCAGTTTAGAAACACTTTGATGATTTTGCACTTTTCTATCTGCAGTGTTTATAGCAACAGTTGTCAAATTGCTATGGGAACACTTTTCATTGTACTCATCTTTGCGGGTGGTAAGGTGAAGTTCAGCATCATCAGCATTTATTGCTCTCAGTTGCAAATGACCATGATATAATGACTTTGTAAGAGGGTGGATCGACCCTTGATCTCATCACAGCACAGCAGATTATTTAACATTTTGCACACAAGTAGTAGTCTGTCCTGGTGAGCTGGAAAGTCTGTCTTCCCAACATCCACCCATGTCTGTTTCACTTGGCGCTTTCCACTCATCACATGGTTGAAGTGGTAATATGAAACCCTAAATCTGATGTATTTATATGTGGTGGTAATTGTGAGATGTCATACTCTGACATTAAGCCGAAAAGGATAAAAGTACAGCTGCATATAATTATGTTGATTCATTATAATGCAAGATAGACTTTGAAATCTTCCCTCTTTTAAACCGAGGTCCATCCATTTCTCTATATTGATAATAGCACTATCTGGTTGAACCACAGTGAGTGATTTTTCTTGAAAGCTGTTCTGAAAGGACTTGAAAGTGAAAGAGATTCACTATTGTTAATGCATATAATTTTTGTAATTAATTCAGTACAGGTTTGATTATGTTTTTATTCAGTTTTTCACAGCTTTACAAAGCTGCTCTGAATTAATTCAGGGGAGGCATGCTAGTGAGTCATTTGCCACCACCGTATGACCTGACTGTATGGCCATGAACAGAATATAGATGAGTTAAGAGAAACAGACAGCTTTATCTCTACTTGTGTATGTGTCTCTCGGCTACAACTGTGCCAAGGTCACGTTACTGGTTGCAAAGCCTGCTGCCTCCAAACTTCCATACTCTTGCCAAGAGTGACAGCACAGCCAGCAAACATGTTGAAGTGCTTTTATGTCTGGATGGCATAAGAGCCCGTCTGTGTTTGTGTATGTCCTTAAGGACAGTCCCATGGGAACGGTAGAGTTGAAAGCCTGCAACATGCCAGCGAGAAGTCCCAACAAAGCAGCACTTCTGTAGGGATGATCAGGCTGAACATTGTCAGTATACTCCATAGAAGAAATTAATAGTCAAAACACATTGCAGTGCCCACTCAGATTTTATTTTCTCTGTACATGAGAAAATATGCTATGATTCATGTAAAGTCATAGTAGACATAAGGAATCTGTTCCGTTTAGGTTTATTTAAAAGGCCTTGGTAAGAGCTGCTCATGACCTATTGTGCTATCAGTTTCAACATGTGACCATCAGACTTATGCCATGTGATGTACTGTTTTTATGGAAACACAGTGACCTTTTTTTTACCAGTGCACAGTTGATCCAGAGGTAACCTTTGGTGGCTGATGGTAATAATACAGAGACTTAAACCTGCTTGAGTTTCAGACATAATTTGCTTACTGTTTGAATGTTGCTTTTCAGGAAAATCAATGGAGCAGTTTATTTTCCCAAGTATATAGCAATGCTGCAGTTAGCATCATGTGTTAAGGGACAAAGATTAATGGCTGGTTACTGTTGTAGAGTGCTGTGCTGTTACTGTTGCTGTTGTTCCAGCAATGTGAATTTGCTTTTGCAGCACCTGGCCTGTCACTGCTTCTCCTTTGTAACTGTCTGGTTGACTGACTTTCTGGAAACTGGCCTAAACGGTCTGGCAGTGTGTTATTACACCAATTCGTAGAGGGGCTGTGCAATCACTGTTTGTATTTTTATGGGAGGGGATGTTAAGAAGATAATTTATGTTCATGTCAGAAGATTATAGGCTGGATCATTGCTACACTTGTGACCACGATCCTAGTTGTGTCTGAATAAATGTCTCCTGTATGATATCTTGTGCCAGTATATCCAGAGGAAAAGCTCAGTTGAATCTATTAGGCGGATCAAGAGCTTGTCTCATTAGTGCTGCCTGACCAGGAAACCAATGGCTAATGAGGCATTTCTCCTACAAGCTCAATGACGGGAAGTGAGACCAGCCTAGAACAACATAGATCTGAGACTTCCAAGGCCAAATCCAAACAGAGATTCTTGCTAGTTCACGGATTGGTCTGTTTTACTTGTAAGCTAGTGAGGCTGTACAGATAACTGCAGCAGTTGTAATCTAGCTGGTCAGGATACAGAGGAAGAACAAGCCTCTGACTCTACCTCCACCTCTCTGTTACATCCTCTTCACTATCGGAAGAGGTGTGTTACCCGCTTAAACAAGGGCAATCTGCCCTGCTTGCTACACATGTAACTCAATCAGTCTCAACATGATCCAGGCTGCTTGTGTTTCATGTGCTATGTTGTTCATAGCAAAGCTTACTGACGTGTATGTAACCCAAAGTACAGTACCTGACCATGGAGGATAGGGTAACCTAGGGTTTTTTTTTTCTTGGTTCATCCTCTCTCCATCAAGGTGTACAGTGGACTTTAGGTTGCACAAATATCCATTAAAGCCTTTTATTTATTTATTTTTTTAAACAATAACTGAAGTGCACCTCACACTGAATTAACATTGTGACTATTTGAAAAATACACCAGAAACTGCAAACCAGCGAGTGTCCAGAGAGAGATGCACTGTCTGCTCAGAATCTATCTATCTATCTATCTGGTATGTGTCGTAATGGCATGCTGGCACTGTGTTTGTGCCTAAGGGTGGTTCACAGCTTTCTAGACAAGACATTTGTCCTGAAGGAATTGCTACAGAGTTTATTTAGGCTTAAATCAAAATGAAGTAGCCTTGTGCAGAGAAATTAGCTTTTAAAGACGTAAAATTTTAGATACTTTTTGAGTGTCAGGGCAGACGAGTGTTGAGCAGTTTTTCCATGTTATGTCCTACGCAAATGCAATAAAAAAAGTAGGGCAAATGAAGACAAAAGTGGGTTGTAGGTGTGGTAGGTGTGCAAGTGTGAATGTGTGACACTGCCCTCGTCTTCAGTCTGGGGTCTGTGAATGTAGAAGTGGGTGGAGCTGGAGCTGTGACCAACTTCAGTTTGCAGCTCGTTGTTTGTGTTACACACTTGAAACAACAGAGCGAGGATGATTGTTGGTTCACACTGATCTCTCACATGGCCGTCTGTTTGTATATCCATAATTTTGGATCTGTATTACTCATCACCAAACACTCATCCTGGGCCTAACTCGCTGTTTCTTATCTCTCCTGCAGTGAGGTTAAATAAAGTGGTTATAACATTATTGACTTAGCTTACATCATTGCTGTAGTATGGTTATGCAGTAAACCTCTTTTAGACTTAATCTTCCAATTTTCCACAGAAAGCGATGGTTCTAAACGCTGCTCATGTGCTCAGGCACAGTAGGCCTGTGTCTGACTGGTCTTGAGGTTTCCACTGAGTGATGTCAGCCTGAGTCAGAGCCACACCAAGGATGTGATGGCATTTCCATGTTCCAGCAGGGTCGGACTCCTCAGTACACTCATCTCTCTGACCGAAGTCAGACTCAGGGACCCAGCTCTCATCACCAACCCAGTCCAGACCAAGTCATTCAAAACATGGGGCCAAATTTCAACGCATTTTTGTTGATAGGCAAAATGTGCCCAGAGCACTGAGTATTAAACTGTTGAGTACTGAAAGGTGGCACCAGATGACTAGTTGAATTCATACCCTTCTCTCCTTTTGTGTCTATTTTCTACACCTTGTCACGGGTACCAGAAATCTGTTAGTTACAAGTTTTGATCTCTAGACTTCTCAGATCTTCTGATATGAATATATTTTCAAGGCCCATAATAAAGATAAATAAAGATCTGATATTTAACAACAAAGAGCAAAGATTTGAAATATGAATTCAAATTTGTATAGCAGAAATATATATTTTTTTCTGCTTTTCAGTTCCATTAAGCATTTCATGAAGCCCTCAGATTTATTCTATGATCAGTCGATCCACTGAAAAGCAGCAATTCTTAACAATAGAGAAGCTGGAGACTGGAGAATAGATGGCTTTTTGCTTGAAAAATGACTTAAGTAATCCATTATCAAGAGAGTTGCCAATTATTTTTCTTTCATTTGATATGCAGACTTTCTTTCAGCTCTATACTCAGCCTGGTTTCTTTTTTCCTGAAGCCAGAAATCTTGTCTACTTGTCTTGTTTGTTCAGGCTGTAAATGCTGAAAATATCAGCAGCCCGAATCTGAAAAAGACTGTTAGTGGCCTTCAAAACCTCCATTCTAATATTTTTCTTAGACGGTCTGTAATTAATGCAGTCTTAACCTCTGTCTTGCAAGTATCTACCCTGCTGAGCAAGGCATCAAATCATTCCAGGTGTAGGGCTGGTGTTCTGCAGCTGGCCTTGAACTCTGATCTCCCTTTGGAGTTGGACATATGATAAAGAGTGTATCTGTCACAAGCTTAATTAACCTGGCTCAGTTTAGCAAAGCTGACTAAGACCATTGAGGGGTGAGTACCCCAGTCTAAAACAGCCAGATTTTGGTGTAGCTCCTCAGTTTAGTCACAGTGCTAACCTCAGCCCAGCCTGACTACTTGTCCAGCAAACAGGCATAGGCGTTGCCATGACATTGCCATGGCTGCCCACTCTCAGACATTCCTGCTGTGTGTTAGAGCAGGAGCAGGAACGCTACAGTACTTGTTGCATCGTCAGTTCCTTATTCGGTCAAAATGAACTTGCTGAGCAGCCCACCCAATTTAGAATATGAAGTGTGCTGGGAGGGGAAGGCACAGGCCGCCATGTTACTAAAATTAGGCCGTGAGCAGAGACTTGGAGGATGGTGCCCAGCCTGAAACGGATCCATTGTCCCTGACTGCTGGCTACTGTAACTGGGATCTCACATCATCGGTCTAGAAAAAAGACGTGTCTAAAATAATGATGAGATGTCGTAAATACTTTTAGTTAAGTAGTAATGTCATTAAATAAGGAAGAAAGCTGGAGAAGTGCGAGAATAAAAGAGGGAGAGGTTGAGTTGAACAGCTCTTGTGTTTTATTTGACTTCTCGTAAAATGTTATGGGACTGGAATTCTGAAAAGGATACGTGTTAAAAGTGCACATACCTTCAAGTGGATATATGACCATACTATAAGCTAATTAGTTGAGGCCTTGCATCGTCCTTATTACTCTTGAGATGTATCAAGTTAGTCATTACATCAGTGGCTACATGAGCAAATTCAAAGGGGAAGTGATAAGAGGAATGATCTCACTGTGTTTGAGAAGATACTGTGTGTTTCAGAGACCTGACTGGCCCCCTGGCTGACTGAGTCAAACTGTATTGCTGCGGGGCTACGCAGTCCTGTGCCCTGACTCCCAGATAACATCCGACTTTAGCATGACTCACACCCTCCACTGGGGCAGCTGTGTGTGTTTGGCATTAAATAAACAAGCACCTGTTGACTTACGACCCATCCATGGAGCTTTAAATAAAGTGAGAGAGTCTGTTATCAGTAGTCAGCTGTTGCTGCTTCTGTGGCCTAGATGATGTTATAGCCGTTTAACATCATGGGGAACTCTCATTATGAATCTTTGTGAAAGATGGTGTAACTGTCTTCAAGATGAGTCATTTTGACACAGGAGGCAAAATAGCAGACTACACACTGGGAACAGCTCAGTCTTCCTGTGAAAGCTGTTTGTATGTGGAACTGACTCGCTGGTTTACTTCTTGGAAAATGTGCATCTATTTCAACTGATGTGCCTTGCCTTATAAGGGCCCATTTCAAACAATTTCTTGCCTGGCTTGTGTGTTTTTATTAGGTCCTTTTTTTTTTTTTTTTTTTTTTCCAACCCTTGCTAACCTGTGACGTTTCTGAAACTCTACAAACAAAAAGTGCCTTGTGTTGTTGCTGTATAGAAGGTTCTTCAGAAGCCCTTTTCTGAATGTCACACTATAATAGTGGTAGAGGAGGACGATGTTTTTTAGGGATTTTCTGACCTTTTCAACCTGGTTGAAGGCTATAGCCTCATATAAAAAAATCAAATTTTACTTTCTATTGAGGTCAATTTCTTGGTGCCTCCTTGAAATGGCATTTAGCACAATTTTTGCTGAAGATAACCTCACTTGCTTCCAAACAAAATCTAGGGCAGCTCTACCTGAACAGCGCAGCAGTTTATATGTCACAGGCAGCGGATATGCAGCCCCACTGGCATCATTACTTAAACTAAACAAAGCACCCTCCTCAGTGAGAGTAACAGGACATTTCTGGAATAGTTTCTCCCTCCTCCTCAAACGCCCCCACCGCCCATCCCAACCCCATCCCCCCTTGACTCCATAGAGGGGCCCAGGATAAGGGTAGTGGGATAAAGGGGGAAGAAGAGGAGGAGGAGAGGAGGAGGAGGAAACAAGCAGCATGCCAAACAGCTAACAGCTTCTGAAGCTCGCCATCTTTGCTCTTCCTCTCACTTAAAGCATCTATTATTGCTTGTTCTCCTTCACGTCAGTTAGCACCACCTATGATCTCTAATTTCCTCCCTATTCCATTTATCTCTGCCTCTCCCGCTGTCTGTCTCTCTCTTTCTGCAGCAGATGCCTGCTATCGGTGTCTTTGGCAGAGAGCCGCAGTCTGCTCTGCTGCAGAATCCAGAGGGTAGGAGCCTTGCCATGGCTCCAAGAACAGACTGAGAGAGAAAGGAAAGTGTGAAATGTCTTTCTCAGCTACTGTGGCTTCCTTCTTGGCCACTTGAGACACAGTACTTAGATGAACTGAGCTTGAAAAGCAGCTCAGTCTGTTAAAGTCTAGTAAACATCTTTTGATTTACAAATGACATTGCACCGCATGGTTTGCATTTTTTTGTATCTATAGAAAGAGGGCTCACTTCGGACAGTTTACCCGTGAATTGGTAATCCCTTCCACCCTGCCTGCTATCCCTTCCATGTTATATGTGTCTGGCCATTGCCATGGGAACAGTTGCTGTGCTGTATTTCCATTCTTGATCCCGGACTGAATGGTTCTCTGTAGGTGTAAGACTGTGGGGGAAAATGTAGTAATCATCCCATTGATGTCTTTCTGATCCCCTAAGGACCAGCTAATGCTAGTCTAGTCTAGTGACGGCCATGAACCACGATACCCCCAACACTTCACGGCCAAAGCTTCATTTTGGAATTGAATCATGTAAGGTGAAAAGGGGACTTTCATTTGCTGAACAAAGGCAGTGATCTAATCCATGCTTTGCAGATATTGAATTCAGTGGGGGGAAGAGGGAGAGGACAGCCGCAGTACAATGGGAGCCAGCAGGCACATCAAACAGAGCCATCCCACTGGGCGTCACACAGAGGACAACAGCAGCCAGCCTGTATGCACCAGCAAGGAGCTGCTGGACTGGCTCAATGCTCCAAAACAAAGTCCTCTATTGAGGACAGTTCCGAACCTGCACCTCGGATATTAAACAATTATTCTTGTATCAGAGTGGTCGAGGTAAAACCAATTTGAATCTTATTCTAATCTTTGCGGAACTGTCAGCGACTTGGTTAACATTATTTGTGTGAAAACACATATAAACACTTTGCATATGACCTCTGCAACTGCAAGAAAGAGTTGGGCAATATATAGGCAATATGCTGAGGTGAGAACTGCAATGAATGAGGAATGATTGACGACACAAGAAGCTGACAAAAGGAATGACATTCAGCCATCTCACAGAGGCTCTGCTACAGTATTACGCTGAATGAATAGGTGCATTCCTGAGCGCAGATACTTGAATGACCTCCGTGCCTGTCCTTGTGAATAGATGAATACGGGGCATTCTTTTTTGGCTTGGAGAATGACATACCTCAACAGGCATGGTATCCACAGAGCTGTGTATTTCTGCACAAATTCTCTAATAAAGGTTGTGATATACATTTGAGGATTTAAGTATTTAAGAAGTAAAATTAAGTTTGTCTTTTTGGGTCAATGTACCATAAATGTAAGGTGTAAAGGAGAACAATATCTGATTTCAGTTTTACCAGTATGTAGTTTAACTGAAAATATAATAGGTTGTCTTGGAAAGGACATAACTGTGCACCAGTCAGCATAGCAGATTTCGTTAAGATACTGAGCAAAGCTCAGTTAATCAAATTAAATGCTTATTCTGCCTTCTGATG
This sequence comes from Xiphias gladius, assembly GCF_016859285.1. NCBI lineage: Eukaryota > Metazoa > Chordata > Actinopteri > Istiophoriformes > Xiphiidae > Xiphias > Xiphias gladius. The sequence goes on along the minus strand of NC_053409.1, from coordinate 9,079,548 downwards.
TAGAATCAAAACCACATTTCTCCTCCTTCTTCTACACCCTCCTCACTCCCTACATGACTTTGAGTCAAGCAAAGCGTAATTTAGAGTCAGAGAAAGAAGAAAAGCGCATCACAAAAGAGACGGATGGTTGTTGAGAGGACAGGAGATATCGCTGATAGCTTGCAGCACCCTCCAATAGCTTTTGTGATTACTTCTGTGTTAGAGAGAGATAGAAATCACTGCTATTAAGTTTTTCTCATCCTTTTGTAGGGGTGATCAGACTGGATTGCAGCTTTCTGTTATTTCAACTCTCAAAAAAGAACCGTAGGATTTTGATTTTAATGTTAAAATCTCATCCCAAAACTGACTCCTGTCTTTGGTCTGTCGCTGAATGATGAGCGTTCATCATTAATTCGGAGGGCACACGCCAGTACCATTGATCTCATTCCCAGCACCACTGCTCAGTCTTGTGTTTGTGCAGTCTAGCAAAAGAGGAAACAAGAGGCCATCCGAGTCTTAATCACTCCAGAAGTTCCCTCTTACTCTTTCACAGCAGTTTGACAGATTAATGGAAGGGAAGTTTGCTGAAGCATTTAAGACAAGGGGTCGGCCCTCTACTCTTTCCCTCCTATTTCAGTGTTTTTGGGAGCAGCCTGTAATGTGTATGAAAGAGTCATTGTCTGAAATGGGCCCTCTCTGGATGAGTTCAGTAAAACGCCCTGGGCCATAAAGGTTGTGCAACAGAGATTTGATCTTTATCAAGATCATCTTGCTAAGCTATAAGCCAAGTGCTATCAGTGGTAGAAACTTGTTACAGATGTTTTTAACATCTTTGTACTCTTATCTTCTACTCTGTACTCTTATCAGTGGTTAAATCTGCGAAGTTTCACCCTGTACTTAATGGTCTCCATGAGCTAGAAAGAGGTGCCATCATTTGTGTACTCAGTCTTAAGGAATGGTGCCTGTGACATATTGCTGATAATTAATCTGCTCCTATTCTAACTTGCTATCTGTCTGTTTATTTAAGGCGGGAAGTGATGGAGAGAGCATTGGGAACTGCCCCTTCTCTCAGAGGCTCTTCATGATCCTGTGGCTTAAAGGAGTCGTCTTCAACGTCACCACAGTGGACCTCAAGAGGTGAGTCCTGAGCCTATCCTCTTCTTCATCATATCCTCCTCCTGCTGCTGCTTGTCCTCATTTCATTGGCTGTGAGACAAGGATAAAAAATACTCCTTTTGTTTTTCTCCCTTGATAGTCTCCTATCCATTTTCTGGGTGTTTCCACAAAAGCCTCAGTGGCTCCATAACGCTTTGATCCAGCCCCACCTCTAACACGCTTGCTGCTTCCCCACTGCTTATTTGCTTTTCCCATGACCCATTCCCAGGCCAGAGAAAATTGGAGAAAAATAAACACAGACTCTGGAGGGGCTATTTAAGGTTCTTAACTTTGCTCACTTCCTGTCTAGATTTTGGTGGGCAACATGTTATTTTTCATGCCTGGGATCAGAAAACTGGTGATCCTCTACAATTTTGTATGGGATTTTCTTTTTTAATTTTTCCTCCTAAGCTACAAGAGCACATGCTTTCACATGTGGATTCCAGTACCAGACACTCTTTACCAAACCCACTATGTTTCTGGCTGCGTGATTCATCTAAATGCTCCCTCAATGTTTTTCCACTTGCTAAGCCAGGAGAGGCAAGTGCCAGATTATTTTCAGCCATGGCTGATGGTCATATGGACGTCTGGTTTCTATGGTCTTTCTTCGTTGTGTGTTTGACTCAGAGATTCAAGATTTCTGACGTGTTATTCCAAAGTGTGGTACATCCATATTGCAGCTGGTTCAACACCAGGCGCTTCTTCCTCTCGGACATGGGGATCGCTGTGTGCTGACAAAATACAACAGAGATGTACTTGATAAATGGGGTGCCATTTTGACACAGCTAGAGGGAGGAAATTAGGATCCATTTGACTAGTTATTTGGTTTTAATGCATGCCTGCACATTCAAAATGAGTGCACGGGTTTGGGATTATTTGCATATATTTTCCCTGGCAGAGGTCATGTAACATAAAACCGAGCATGCTAATATCCTGTATAAGGCAATGGAGGATGTCCGTCTACTTAGCAATGTCTCTTTACCCCTTGCTCCTCAAACAACCCTTTGTTCAGCTGAAGGAAATAGCTACTGCTTCATTTTTATCCCTTTCTAGAAGGGAAACTGATTCCGCCTTTGCTTTTTTCCATGCTATACAGCGTGTGTGTAATCTAGAGTCAATATAAAATGACTGTATTGCAAAAGGAGACGTTTGCCATGTTTATGGCTCTTTTTATCATAGTATTTAAATTGACTCCTGTAGAAGGACATGAATGTCACATGTCATTTACCTGAGTTGAAATGTTTCCTTTCCTTAGTTTATGTCTTCTCTTGGGTCAAGGCTATCGACGTTTGAAGTTTCTGTGATGAGAGCCTCATGGCAGATTCTTACCCACTCGTCAGTGATATCACTGGTTGAGGGTGCCACTTCCCCTTTGCATGCCAAAGACTTTAAGTCGTTTCCCGTTTATTGCGTCCTTAGATGGCTTGTCCCAAAATTCAGCCACCATTATGTACATTGTCACACCACAAACATGGACCATTTAAGACTCTTTGTGGATGGATGTTTTGGTTAATTTAATTTAGACCAGCAGAGGATTCTCACTGCCTACTGTCTTGCACCCATCTGCTAGGCTCTAAGAGTTGTTCAGACACTGCTGTGCGTTATGTTGTCTTTTATATTGAAGGGAATATAAGCATCTGGGTTCTGTGGATTTCACAAGTCAGTTGTGTTCAGACTACTCATTCAACACATGCTGATTTTTGTTTGTGTGTCAGTCGTCTGCCTGCCAGAGACATCTGGTACAAAATGTGCTGGTTTGAAGGCCGCAGAGACAAGGGAACACAAAAAAACACACTCATGGAGACAGACAAACACACACATACACAGTTGAAGGTAAGAGCAGCTATAGTTGGATAAGGAAGAGGGCTTGATGGCTTTAGAAAACGTTGGTTTAACATGCAGCAGGCTATAACGGAGCCACAGCAGACTTTTACTCAAACTTACTTGTATACACTATTCACTTTTTATAGTACATTTTATTCATTTATTTAACCAGAATACGTCAGACCATTTATGAATCTTGTCTCATTTAAAAGCCTTTCATCACTATCTAAGTCTCAGTACTTCTTGTAATTTTACAACCTAACAATTTGAACCTATTTAAAACATGAATTATAAAAACAGTTTTAATTCGCTGGACTAACGTTGCTTCTGTCCACTGTGGTGTCCCTGCTCTCTGTCCTCCAGGAAGCCAGCAGACCTCCAGAACCTGGCCCCCGGCACACACCCACCCTTCATCACCTTCAATGGTGAGGTCAAAACTGACGTCAACAAGATTGAGGAGTTTCTTGAGGATGTCCTCTGCCCACCCAAGTAAGTGCTTTCTCTTCCCTGTGGCAACAGCTTGCTACACCTATACTCTCAACGCCCAACACTGCAGTGTGGTAGCTTTTACATGATCTATTAGCATGTAACGAAGAGAGGCCTTATGTGGATTTAAATTGAGACAAACGTTTTACTTAAAGGATATGGTTGGTAATATTCTGTATTTTTCTTATCAACAAAAGACCAAAACCAACAATCTGTCAGTCTGTCTTTATACTTTCTGACTTCCTTAGCCTGTCTGGCTTTCAGCTCCAAGGCCATTTATTCGTAGTGAAGACATGAATCTTCACAAATATATAATTACATTCTTTTTTTTTTTTTTTTTTTAACAAAAAAGCAAAAATAATTTCCTAATAGCTGGGCAATGTTTAAGGGGTAAACAAGTAAATTTGTTGAGGGCTGTTTTCAGGGGTGGATTAGGGAACATTTGGTGCTTTAGTGAATATTTTCAGCAGCAGGATGGTGTATGTGAGATTGAACCAAAATATACTGCATTGCACCTGTCAGTCGTAATTGTTGGACAACAAATAGGGGGTCTATGGAACAGAGTAATAGGCTTTAGACTGTTTTTTAAAAAAAAAAAAAAATTCAGAATATCACCAGATGTATCCTTTTTGAAATCTTCATATTTATGTACACGTATGTTTACTTGTATGTGTGCTTGTGTGCAGGTACATCAAGCTTGGTGCACGGCACCCCGAGTCAAACACAGCTGGTATGGACATCTTTGCCAAGTTTTCAGCATACATCAAGAACTCAAAACCAGATGCTAATGAGGGTAAGTTACCTGTATCTGTTTGTCACAGCAGAGTTAGGAGCAATGGTTAAGAGCAGAGATCCAGATACCTTCCTATTGTGCGGGAAGAGTTATCTGGTTGCTAGGCAACGTTGTTAGCCCTGACCTCATCCCCACTCGGGAACACAGAGCTTTTGTTCTGCTGCCTCCTCCTGTCCTCATGCTCTCTGTCTCACCTGGCAGAACTCTCTGGAAAACCACAGAGCAGATATACTGAGAATGAGCTAGCGATCACAATCTTGCCCTTTCTGTGGTTGATTTATGCACCCCGCAAGAGAGGGCCACTATCATAAACCTAACGGATAAGATTATTGGAATATTATCAAGAATATGTAGTCTATTGACTCGAAGATTCTGTTGAGTACTGGGTAAAACAATTTCTGGAATGGTTTCCCTGGAAGGATGTTTATAATATTCACAAAATACCAAGATTGTGTATCATGTTTTTGTTGGCTGTTCCCCACCCTGGTCAAATATTGAGCCATGGTGAGCTGGATGTGAGAGCCAAGGCTGTGTCAACAGAGTTTGAAGCTGAGTCTCATGGTTCAGTGATAAGTGCTATTCAAAGTAACAGGTCATGTCTACTGTTGGACTATTGAATTCAGCATTCAACTACATCATGTCATATTTTCAAACAACAGAGTAAAATGTTAGAGTAATCTATAGGTGGATAGACCAAAATATAACATGTGTCCAATCAGATGCAATCATTTGAAATGTGTGGTGGGTAATAAGCTTCTCAAAGATGGTATTTGTGACAGGGCTGTTGTATTACACTGCTGTTGGAATACATTGTAGGTTAGATTGCGCAGCTGTTGATGATACAGCTAGGTCCTGTATTTATAATATATGCACTGTACATGCGCACACAGGCCTTGTCTTTTGATGAAATGCTGCCCCCATGTGGTTGATCGGTATATAGCTGAAGCAGCTGTGGTAGAGGCCAAGGGAAAAACCATGAGAATTTAACACAGTTGAAAGCAGATTATTTGCCCATACTGACTATATGATTAAACTAAAATCAGTTTTTAGTGTTTTATAATATCTCTTGTGTCTCTTCGCAGCTCTGGAGCGCGGGTTACTGAAGACGCTGCAGAAGCTGGATGAGTATCTTCGTTCACCACTGCCCGATGAGATCGACCACAACAGCATCGAGGACATCAAGGTCTCCAACCGCAAGTTTTTGGATGGCAATGAGATGACTCTGGCTGACTGCAACCTGCTGCCCAAGCTGCATATAGTTAAGGTGAGTGAGGGGAAACATTTTTGAGAGTATGTTTAGGAACTTAAAGGTATATGTGCAGTGTTTTTAAACTCACCAAATTATTGTCATGTTGTATATTTGTCTACACAACTATGGTACACCCCCAAAGGTGGTTTCACTTTATTTACCTAATTAGAATTGTTTCTCAGGACTGTGTGGGAGCGTTCAGACTGTACTTGACAGAAATCTGCTTTTGCACCTAATAAAAGTGGGACAAACTTCAACTATTGGTACACTGAGTTAGGTGACCTTGCGTATTTCCAAACATAGCTCCACCCAACTTCAACCTGAGCAGTGAGCTAAAAAAACACCTGTTTGGCCTCATGATAGAAGAGTCATTGCGTGACATTACTGCTATTCGCGCAATCCGCCAGAGATACTTTGGGTGATTCTCTTAAATCCCTTTTTAAGAGGTTAATACAAATCTGTCGGCCTGCAACTAAATATCGATTTAATCAGCCAGTTATTTTCCTCAATATAATGTAAGAAAGTAATGTATAATGTCAGAAAATAGAAAAAATGCTCATCACAATTTCTCACAGCCCAATTTTACGCCTTTTTACGTCTTTTGTCTTGTTTTGTCTGACTAACAATCCACTAAATATGACTAACAATCCAAAGATATTCACTTTACCACGATAGAGCACAAAGAAAAGCAGAAAATCTTCACATTGTTTGAGGTAGAACTTGGGAATCATTGGCTCTTTTGTGATAATTGACTTCAGCGATTAATCAACTATCCAAATTGTTCATTCATTTTTCATCAGCGAGTTTACTTACCATCTCAAAGTTTTCGTTTTACAATAATTCCTTTTGTGCTATAAACCAACCTGGAAATTTCACACTGAATTCAGTTTGTCGGCTCATGATATAAACTGCATCTCAGAGTTAAAATCGTAACAGCAACTCTTGACTATTACAGTTATTAGTGTTTTCAAGTTTATTTCTTTAGCTCTTAATGACAGTTATTCACTCACAATGGCAACTAATTATGAGATAATAAAAATAACCCTCCAATAATTGGACTTTTAAAGTAATTTCAATTTTAATTACTATATTATAGGACTGCAACAAATTATTTTCTCAATTTTAATTGATTATTTATTTAATCAATAAAATGTCAGAAAACAGTGGAAGATGTCCATCCAAATTTAATAAAAATGTGATCACTTTTCTCATTTTAACCAAACAAGCAATTAATCAATTACGGAAATACTTCCAGATTAATTTTCTGTTGATTGAATAATCAATTACTCACGCGCATCGTTTAACTCCTTAAGAGGTGTAATAATTTGACCGAAGATTTTTGTTTTGATATAGATGAGTTCCAAACTAATGCAAAGATATAAAAACTGCATCACAATCATTCACAAAGACTGAATACACACACATGCTGAGTTAAAAATATGAGTTCGTAGTTCAGTTTGTGAGCTTTATTAATTATTATTATTTATTTTTTATTTTGATCATTTGTGGCTTATGATGCCTGACTTTCCCTGCAGGTGGTAGCCAAGAAGTACAGAGGTTTCGACATCCCCAAAGAGATGACGGCCATCTGGCAGTACCTGAACAACGCCTACACACGCGAAGAGTTCACTAACACCTGCCCCAGTGACAAGGAGATCGAGATCGCCTACGCAGACGTAGCCAAGAGGCTGGTCAAATAAGCTCCTCTGTCCTGAGCTTCTCCCTCCATCCTCCACCCAGTAACCTCTCCCATTACACTCCGCTGCACTCCTCCCTCCTCAGCACCAGGACTGATGTGCTCATTCACGAGAAAGAAAAAACTCTGGACTTCTTTTCCTTCTCTCCTCATTTAGCGCGAACCCCCAATGCATGATCCCTTCTCAATTTTTTTTTTTCTTGTTTTTTTCCCCTCTGATTTATAAGAAGATCTCTTTAGTTGGTACAGCAAAGGTCACAGTTGTTCCAACTTGAATTTCTTTTGTTTTTCATTTGCTGATGAATGATGTGAGGCGTTGTGAGATGGCGAGGTGACGCAAAAGCAGCCAGATGTGCGTATCAGTGCTTATCAATGTCAGGAGCCGCATCAAACACACTCCCGAATAAGTGACCTTCAAGCTGACCTTCTCTCTGCCCCAAAGGGAAAGGTCACGAGCGGTTTGTTAATTATCTGTTGTCTGTTTTAATATTGAAGCGGCTCTTTCTAGGTTTGCTCTAAAAATGCATCACTGAGAAGCTGTTTTTTTTTTTGTTTTGTTTTGTTTTTTTTCCCCTGTCTTTTGGCTTATTGAGTGGCGCTGTAAACAGTGTTGAAGCTTCAGTGTTTTTGGCTCAAATATATACCAGGTTTAAGTAGAAGTTGAAGCTAATCCAAACCTGAGTGGTTGACATATCAAGAGATGTTTTTATATATGTTGAGGTGTTTAAAATAAATTAAAATAATTGTTACTGCAGGTAAAGCTACCTGCTATCCATGCTCTGATTTCCTCATCGCCTCTAACAGGTAAAAGTCTAGTAGCTCAGCTCAGTAGAATTGTAGGAAATTTCCTGTACCGGTTGTAGAAGTAAAAACTCAGGAAAAATATAACCTGAGGTCTAAAAAATATTAAACCATATGTAGCCTACATACATGTTCAAGGATGTATAGATTTCTTTTGTAAATCACCAAATTGCCGTGGAAAATGTCCATACAGGCACTAGCAGACTCTTCTCTTACGAAGGAAAGTCTCTGCTTCGGTCGTGCTGAATGTAGCGGTAGTTTGGATTACACATCGCAGACCAAAAAGGGGCACATTATTCTGGTCTCACTGTGGATAGGATGACACCGGCCATATAAACTAGTGAAGTCAAAAAAAGAAGAAACTACACACTCGCTGTCTATTTCTCCGTAGCATGCAGAATGAAGGACACTAATGTGCGGTCAGGCACCAGGAAACGCAACCCTAAAGATATTTATAAATAAACGAATCGCGGACAGTAGCAATGAAACATACTGTGTACCTGGTCGAATTTCACTTTCCCATCAGTATGTAGATTGATCTCTAAGGTAGTCAGTGTATGTTATGATACAGTAGCTCCAAAAGTGCTTTAGTGCGGATAAAGCAAAACCTGTTTTGTTTTCTCCCGTTTGCCATGTTTTTCAGACATTTTGTTATGAAAAAAATTTGATAAAAAAGGAATTGTAAATATTTGTTTTGATTGCTCAGAATTAAATGTGTAAATTTTATACATGTCATCTGAATTTTGAGGAAAAGGGGCCATCACTTGCCTGCTTGGATTTTAATTCTAGCCTAACCCATCTCCTCTTTGCCTTCTCTATTCTCTGCAGATGATTTGCAGGAAGGTTTTTCAGAGATCATTTCATTACAACATGTGTGAAGTTTTACAACTTCTTACAACTTTTTTTTTTTTTTTTTTTTTTTAAACAGTATGAACTGAATCAAAATAAACTTCTTATTGGCACCCTGTCTTGTGTTGTATAAAAGATTGATAAGAGATTGGGGGTTGTGTTTTCTAATTGGAGCAAGTCCCTCCTTCAAATTTAAAAAGACTAGTTAAAGAACATCCAAGATTTTTCTGCGTCATCACCAAAGTTGCCATCATTCACTTCCAGTGGCTCAGTGGCCTTGTGGCATTAACAGCCTCATTCCTTGGAAAAAGGACGTGTTCCAGCCTTTTATCTTGAGTCTTAAACTTCTTTACAGTTAAGTTTGGAAAAAATCTCATTATTGGGTCCAACTTACTTCTTGTTTCCGAAGCTCTGAACCACATCTTGAGGCTGTCCACAGTTGCCATGGAGATGATGAGTAACTCCATCAGCTGAGGAAGGCCACAAGAGTAAGTTGGACCTTATGTCTTCACAGTTAGTTCAAAGGCTCTTGTCTTTGGATTGACATTGACGGCACGGTCTATGGGTCTGCTGTTTCTAGCTACTGTGGCCCATTTCTTTCTGTACGCTTCCAGGTGCACATATGCTATGACAGTTTTCCGTGCACTGAAGTAAGAGTTCAAATAGCCTACTTCTGGGTGTAGTCTAACATCTGACCTGATTGTGATTTGATGTTCTCTTCAAGTGTAAGTATTACTGTGACAGTGAGTAGGCATGCACAATACCAGGACCCTAAAACATGACTTACTTTGATTTATTTCATTATTTACATCTTTTCCTACTGCTACAAGCGTCTTCTATGAAATAGGCCTTTTGCACCTGTCCTCCATCTTTCCTCAAGCATCAGTGCAGTTCATGTAAAATGCTGTACGAGTGCGGCATAAAAGTTACATGAATTCTAAAGCAACTATTCAAACTAAAGTTTCATTGTCACATCTCAGATACAGTATGTACCAGTTTTAAGATAAAAACGGTCTAAACCAGAGATTAAAATGTCATGTACTGTCTGATTAGATCAATCATACTGCCTTAAAAACAGATCTCTGTCACTTCCGGAAGGGGGGGGGGTGTAAAAGCAGGATCAGGATTCCACAAAGGGGCGCCACGACCTTGAGCTGACTCTATGAGCTCTTTAGCAAAATGAAAAACAGGTAAATGTCGCTATTATTCACTCGTTAAATGTTATTTCAATGGGGATTATGAATCGAGGGGAAATATTTTTGGGCAGCTTTGCATTCCTGCACTGTATAATTTGTTTTAAAAACATCTCATATTTGGTTTCTGGCTTTATTGTGAGTCTATCTGGAGGTCACCAACACAGAAATACAGAAAAATTTGGGAACCCCTGGACCAAAGCCTGTTTGTTTACAGCTCTCTTTCTCCAAGGAATGTCTCGTGTGGGTGTCCACCCACTGTGGGCTCCACCTCCCCCTGAAGACACCCTCTTGCAGTCAGCTTGATGATGTTTTTCAGCCAGTTCCCTACTGTTCTGAAGCACACACAAACAAGTCTATTCTGCAGGGCCGATGGCAGCCAAAGTTTCGCAAGAGAAGGGGGAAAAAAAGAAAAAAAAAGGTGTGGGGGCGTACAGTTTTTGGATGCTCTCCAGATCATTAAAGTGTCATGTTTCAGCTCCACACATTCTCTGCTCCCTTACTGGAGAACACTGAGACACAGTCTCCACTTGTAATTCACAGGGAGGAAATCCACCCAGACACAAACAGACAGACGCGTATGTGTGTGTCTGTGTGTGTCAGTGTGAGGTAAGAGAAGACACAACAAGGTTGGCTATCATTCAGACCACACGCTCATTACAAGCAGGGTGAGTGTATTAGTGTAATTGGTTAATGAAGGTGAGGCCAGGAGGAGCTGAGTGGTGTGTGTGTGTGTGTGTGTGTGTGTGTGTGTGTGTGTGTGTGTGTGTGTGTGTGTGTGTCTTGAAAGAGCAGGGCTATATTACACACCATGAGAGGGAGCCAACAAGTCGGCTAACCTATCAACATAGACAGCTTGCAGCCCTGGTTACTGCCCTGGACCTCTCCTTGCTGGGATGAGAAAAATGTGAGCCCTGTACGTGCAGGGTTGCAATCTTCAGCCTTGATATACTTCTCTGCCGTTATGCTTTCACTTAAACAGGTAAATCATTCAGCTGTGTATTTTTTTTACTACTCTATAGTTCGGTGGAGCCCTTTCTGTTTGGCATCGACTCTTTCTCTGGAGTGCCAGTTCAGTTTGGAGGTTCTACACAACACCCATTTATACAGCTGGCTAAATATTTGCACTGGTAAAGTAGCTCACTCAAGGGTACATAGTGATATCCCAAATGGGTTTTAGACCTACAATGTGTGAAAATCCCTCTTTGCATATGAACTCTGTGCACCTGACATTTGATGTGGCTATAGGCCACTTTGTATTTGAGCGACTCTGTTGACTGACAGAACAAAAAGCCGTATATGTGGAGAAATCATGGCTACAAGAATATTAGGATTGGACAGATTTTTTTTCTTCTGAATTTGAAAGCAATCTGTGTTGGGAAATGTCAGCTTCTGCCAGAGTGTCGAATGATCTCAGTGCTGCTTCCGATACCGTGGGCCACCGTATCTTGGTTGACAGACTGGAGCAGTGGGTGGGTATCTCCGGTTCAGCCTCGCAGTGGTTCTCCTCCTCCCTCTTTGATAGGAGTTTGGCAGTTTCTGTTGGCAGTTTGGCCGCCTCATCGAAAACTCTGTATCGTGTTGTGCCCCAAGGTTTAGGCCTTGGTTCTATTCAGTTCACCATGTATATGCTTCCCCTTGGATAGTTACTCGGGCACTTTAAAGGTATCTCCCATCAGTGTTACACAGACGATAGTCAATTATATGTCTCAACATATTAATTGTCTGATTCGCTCCAGCCGAGAAACACTGCAGAGCTCAGGCCGACTGTGTCTGACGTGGAGATGGAAATTGTTCATCCACGCCTCTACATCGTCCTGCCTTGACTAATGCAAATTCTCGACCCTTTTTCTCCAGGAGGACTGATGTGACATTGATCCCAGTTCCTCTTCACGGGCTCCCCGTCAAATTCAGAACGCGATTCCTTTGAATTGTGACCACCTTTGGAGCTCTACCTGGTCAGGCCCCTGTCTACATTCGAGATCTACTGCAGCCCTGTGTTACCAGCAGGTCGCTACGGTCTTCTGATCGAGGTTTTTGAGGTTGTGGCTCCTAAACTTTGGAGCTCTCTCCCATGGGATTTAGGATCTGTGGACACTGGGGACACCTTAAAGAGCAGCTCAAGACCTACTTGTTGAGACTTGCCTTTGTGTCATTTTTCTATTCATCTTGCTTTATGTCTGGATGCATGTCTTTGTTTTATCTCCTCTGTGAACCACTTTGTGACGTCTCTGCTCTCGAAAGGCGCTATATAAATAAAGTACTTACCTACTTACTTTTTTTGACCATAGTATTCTTTTCATATACATTATCTTGCCTCTGTCATGACATCTTCAAATTAAAAGAAAGATAAATGTTGTTTTCATTGCCACTTTGCCAGTATTCATAGTTCACCGGGGCCAACAGGCAAGGCCTGTCACTGTCTATTTAAAATATAAACCACAATTAAACCTCACAGCCAGGCTTTGTAGAGCTTTTAGAAGAGCCACAAACTGTAGTCTGAAGTTGATGTGCACATATATAAATCTTTAACTTTTCAAAGTATAAATATTTTCATTTTCAAGCTACATAGTTCTTGAAAGCCACAAGAATCAGCCCAAGGCAGTGGTTCCTCACCTCAAACTGAGCATATTGTATATCTCTGGAATATGACCAGACCAACCAAAGAGATATTTATTCCCCGTTTTCTTTTAAACCTTAAGAACTGGGAAAAAACTTAGCATAAATACTTTTTCTTGCTTTCCTCTTCTGGTTATCGTCTCCTGACCAGATTTATCTTGTTCAGAGGGACACTGAAGACTTATACTATGTGGGAATGACCACAATGAGAATTGTGGTCATAAAAAAATACGCATTTCCTATTTCTCAGCTGTAACGCTCGGCCAGTTGAAATGAACAGCTGGAACCATGTAGGTCCAGCAGTCGGATGAAGTAATCTTGTGTACCGGCTGCATTCCGCTCAGGTGCGCCGGAGCAAGAGTCTCGGGAGCCTACATACTGGCTCGGCGGCGGGACCACGATCAATGGGGCCTCTCCTGCCACGAGGAGTCCTAATGTCCACGAGGGAGCAGGGTCCGGATTTCAAAAGGGACTGCTCAGACACCGGTGCGACTGAACACCGCCGTTGTTGGCCGCGGGCGCGAGTGACCGGGCATTTCAGCGGCCGGCGAGGCGTCGCCGCGCGCGGGGCGGCCGCACGGCCCTGGCGCAGGCCGCACGGACGGCGTGGGGGGCGCGGGCCCCTTTTTTTTGTCCGACTGCCGTGACTGCAGAGGAACCCCCCCCCCATAATGCTTTTCCGCGGCCCTCTGTCCTCGCCTCACATCTTCAGAACAGTTGGCCGTCACTCAGAAAACAGGCTTGGCATCCGCTCGTCGTCTGCGACTGGTTAGGAGGAGCGCCGGGGATACGCTGCTCCCCCGACAAGGTGTGCTTCTCCTTGCCAAGCCGTGCGAGCTGTCGTTGAGCCATCATCTTGTGTGTCTTTTTTGGCTGCTGCGGAGAGTTTTTGGTCTGGTGGCATATAGTTATCCACGAATAGGCCTATATACTCACATATTCACATCACTGTCCGAAGAGTGATGAAGAGTGGCACCCTGAAGGAAAGTATGAAACTCGAGAATATTCTTATATAGTTGGCTTGTTTAAACGGGTTTCAGATGCAATAAATATCAGCAGTTTGGCGATATATCTGGCGTCGGGGCTAGAATAGTTTATGTGTCGAAAGAGGCGCATTTTAAAGGTTCGTTTCGCCCAAATGAGATGGAACTGTGTTTTCTCAAGTCTAGATTTCTGCTGCCACTCCAAAAACAAATGCGGGCGACTTTTCATATCACTGAAAAAAAAAAAATTTATCCGTACAGAGACAGTGTCCCTTGTTACTTAGAATTTGTTACTTGGTAGCAAATGCACCCTGTGAAACTACACCACTGCAAATAAAAGTCCTAATTTAAAATTTTATTCAGTAAAAGCTCTTGTTTATTGATAGCAAAATGTGCTTAAAGTGTTAAAAGTAAGTACTCAATGCAGAAAATGACCCCTGTGTCATATTTTTATATTATACTATTGCATAATTATTAGGTTACTTATGCTGTAATGTGTAAGTAGTGTTTTATCGCTGTAGTTGCTGTGGAGGCGATTTTAAATGTTTTATATTCTGTTTGGTTGTTTAATCTTTAACAATGCATCTGATTTTATAAATTCATCATGTATTTTCTATGTAAAATCTTAATTTTGTAAAGTAACAAGTGACTCCAGCTGTCAAATGAATGTAGCGGAATAAAACGTATGATATTGCCCTCAGAATTGTAGCAGTATAAAGTAGCAATGGAAATTCAGGACTTGGGTAAATGTTTTAGTTATATTCCACTATTAGTTAAATCTTTTCATAGCAATAATTTCTTTTATTACAAAGTAGTTCTGATGAAAACTGTTGACGATATGTTTCTTGGATTATCCAGAAAAAAAACAAGGACATTGTTTCTGGTTTAAATGTTCACTGTACTGGGGTTGAAGCAGAAGTCTCAGACATGGGCAAAGAACACCAAACTACCTGCATGGCCAGGTACTACCACAGGCAGTTGAGTTATTGGTAACTCACCCTTTTAACTGCAGTTGGGCACAGTTTCAAAGGTGCTCAGTTTCAATTAAAGGAAGCCTACGGACCGTTCCCTAAATCCTTCACGTGAGGCCGTCTCCCATTGACAAACACTGTCACTCATTATTTGAGCACTGTAAGGGTCTAACATTACCATACAAGTGGCGTTCATAGTGGAGTTCATTGTGGCGTCAGCCAGCCCATCAACTCCCAGACCACCGAGTAACAGCCCGGCTTATCTGCTCTGCTCCAGTGCCTGCAGTCAACCAGTCGGGGTGGGTCTTGTGTGCTCACATTGTTTATTTTAGCCCTCATTAAAATGTGGTGGGGTGGCTGTCTCTCTCCGGGGCTCGGTGGCTACTGTGGTGGGGAGATAGGGGACTGTGGTGGACCCCCTTGGGCGGCCCACAAAAAGCTGCCTCACCCCCTTCCCCTGCTTGCCACTCACCCCATCTGGGTCCAGCAGTCACACCCTGTGGCAGAGCTGTGGTTAACTGCCGCTGTTGGTTGGTAAAGAGGCACAGTGAGGGTTCAGGGATACAAATTCAAGTCGTAGAAGTGCCATTCCCTATAATTACCACTAGAGGGTACTCGGCCACAGTAAGCTAAAAGAGGGGGAACTCTTGAAGCTGGCAGACACTCCTACGGGTTTTTTTTTTTCTTATCTCCTTTACATGGTCAGCACTTTATGACAGGAAGCATGAGAGAGGTGTTGTGTGTAGTTGAGAGGAGGGTGAGTGTGTGAGTGGGGGATTAAGTCTGCGTCTTTTAAAGTGAGTGCTTCCACAGAGAAAACAGGGAACCAAGAGTCCCCATCAGCTGTGTACTTGAAAGACACGGTGTGACGTCAGGTATTTCATGCCTCCAGGAGCCTTTGTCCAGGTTGTTTAGTCTCTTTATAAGACTACAATAGCAGCCTGTTTTATTTTGGCTGTGACTATCACACATAAAAGACTTTGCTCCATCAGCAGCCCTACCCCTGCCTTATCTCCACACCGAAGGATGGTTTACCTAGCAGTTTATGTTACGTTAGTGTGTCAAAGCCTGCGGCAAGCATCAGTCTGGTATGTGGTAAATTACTGCCGTGTCTGCGCCATTGTGCATGTGTGTAATGCAGTGTGTCTATAGGTGTTTGTTTTCATAACCAAACCATACTCCTGATTCCTTTTCTAAAAAGGAATCAGGAAATATCTGCTGGGTATGCTGATAATCCCAGGTGTGTTTGTGTCTATTAGACAGTGTGCGTGCACGTCTTTGTGCTAAAGTGAACTAGCAGGTTCCCTTCCAGAGCCATATAGCACATCTAGGGGGAGAGAGAGGAGGTCTTTGAAGTTTTGGTTCTGCCATCTGTCTCCAGCTCGCTGGCTTTCTTTTCATGCCAGCCACTACAGAGGCCAGGCCTGTTAAAGAGAAATGCCTCAGCTGGCTCCTCCCTACCATGTCGCCATGGTAAATGACAATAGACTACACTCACGTGCCCCCTTACTGACAGTAAAGCTGCCCTGTTTTGATTTTGGCTTTTGTTCTGTCTGTGCTGTCTTTAAAACAGACTAACAGTTGTCAGACACAGCTGAGGCGCACAACCAAGATGCTCGACATGAGAGCACAGTAGAAAGAGCTGAGCTGTGAGGCCTAGAGCAAAAGGCATTTAACTTGCAGTCGACGTTAATGGACGCATCTGATCTGCCCACGCTGCAGGTGCCGTCCCTGGTTTCTCTCTGATCTACACAAGTGTCTCCTTTACTCGCCAGCAGCCATAGCGTATGCTGTGACACTTAGCTTTAACACTGGAGGAGGAAAGCAGCAGCAGCAAGAGGAGGAGGAGGAGAATGAGCCGAGATATATTGATTGCCCTTAGCTGCTCCTTCATACACTGTGTGCATGGTTTGTGTTGGCTAAGCCCTCTAGCCTAATGGCTTTTAGACTTCCATTAGGCTGTTGTAGGCAGCTTGGTTTAAGTAAGTAACAAAAGGCTCTGTCAAAATGCTTTAAGCATTAATAAGACAGTCAGTGTTATTCCCCCAGCCCGTCCGCTCATCAGGAACGCACAGGTCGAGGTTACAAAGCCAAAAGGCTGGTTTACCGTCGCCATCTTGGTTACGCTGTTTTCAGTAAGCCCTGAGCCGCATTAGCTTTTAGAATTTTGGGAATTTGTTTGATTGAGCAGGGAAAGCTGTGGCTCACTCACCCCAGTAAAAGCAGTAAAAGTCCCGTCTCACACTGACAAACGGGAAGAAGTGCCAGCACCTCTGAGTATTTGTACGGTTCACTTAACGAGGAGAGACCTGTGGCTTGATACTGGGAAAGGAGCTCAGTAGGAATGGGGTTATAAGTGCATCGTTTTGGTTGTTATGTGGCAACAGAACCGCAGGCCTCAATTGAGTCAGTTGGATTTCGGGGAGTTTTTTTTTTGTTGTTGAGCCGCGTTCTGTTTCTGCTTCTAAAGCCATCTTGTTTTTATAAAAGTTGTTTATTAGGAGCAAGGTCCCTCTTTTGCAGAGAAAGGCGCTGTGGCCTACACTGTTTCAAATCACTATAATTACTGGGTAGGTCTGGCTTTGATGGCTTACACACTGGCATTCTGATATGCAGAGAGGATGCACATATCTGATATGTGTATGGGTGGACGTACGGTATATCCCCAGATACGCTGTAATACAAGCACATGTACACATACTTCTCCAACTGTATGTTATGTATGAGCCCAATTCATCTTAATTTAATTCTTCATAACAGTGTGTGGGTGTATTCTCGCCACTGACCCATTTTGCCTAACAAACTCCTCTGCCTTCTGGATATTGTGTGGTGTGTTTCCCTATGGTCCGTCTGCCTTTAATGCCACTGTGTCCCTGCAATCCCTCAAAGTCCTGGGCTTTAATGCACCAGTTACTGTATTTTTCCACCGAGATGACTGTCGTTTGCCGGGAAGGCTGCACATTGTGTGTATGTGCGTGCCACTTTTGTGCCGTTTTTGGATGAGTCCCCATGTTCTCTCTGCACCAGCGCTCGGGCTACGGAAGCCTCCTGGGTCCATTTCTTCTGTGGCTGGACCACATACCTCAGAATCCTGCTTTGGTTGGAAATGTGTCTGTTTTTTTTTCCAGCCATCATAAAGAAGACAAACTCCTCTACTGTCTCCCCATCCTATATTAACAGGCTGTGTTTGGCCCTGGACTCCACCATAACAGGTCCTCTCTGGGTTGCTGCTGGTTACAGTAAAAATCAACACCTCCTCTACTCCAGACTGACACTTTTCAACGTGCAGATCCAGTTTCCCCCACGCACACTTGGCCAACTCAGTCATTGGGAGGGGTGTGTGTATATTGCTTAACTCTCCCTCGCCTGAGAGCACCTCTCACTGTAGCCTCTAAGAGTAGTTCATTAGCTTAATCTTTAGGCTTCAATGTCAGTGGCTTTGTTGGTAGACAAGATATAATTTGAAATTCTGCAGTATTAAAGTAAATGTCAGTATGTTTTTATACCTGCTAAGCTCCCTCATATTTTCTCCTTTTAATCTATATTCTATCGTTATACCAATGCAATTGTTGTCAGTGATTTTCCAGAATGATTTTCCTTTGCCATCAGTGCCACCTGGGGCATATCCTAAAGGCTCTCCAAGACCAGGACAGATTTAGGCTGGCTTCTTATTGGCTGGCTGCTCTCTGATCTGCCAACCAAGCAGGAAACAATAGAACGGCAGAACAATGAGCTGGCTGCAGATCAGTAGGGGCCCGCTTGGCCTCTCCCAGACGCTACGTCTTATTTCCTTTTTGATTACTCATGCCTGCCTGATGAGCGGCACACTCACACTCCTCTCTGTCTGCCTCCCCATTTGAGAAATCACAAAGAATAGACTTTTTGTAGGAGACTGGTTTTGATTTGGAGGCTGGAATGCCTTTGTGATAGTGTCGCAAGATTTGTTGGCAGGGGCGTGATGTTTGAGAGACAAAAACAGAAAAGTTGTTATGATGTGTGTATTTTCATGATTCAGACACATTCAGGTATTGGGAATTTCTGATTATTGCGTGGTTGTGTGTGTTGGTGTGTTTTTCTGTGCCAAATTTATGCCAGTTTCTACTGATGGGCTTCCAGGATCTACCCATAAAGAGACTTTAAAGCGAGGGAATAGTATTTGCTGGCACCGAAGACCAAACTGTATTGCCACCCAAGCGTGTGGCTCGCCTGCTGTGGGCTGGGTCCCCTTTGCCTGGCCCTCACTAGGTCCCACCACCGCTTGTTACCCCCCCCTTCACCACCAGGCCGGAGGTAGGAAATCAAACCAATTACGGTTGTATTTAAAGAAAATTGGAGCAGGGCCGGAAAAGTGGGGGCATTTCCAAAAACCACAAAAAGAAAACTGCAGGGCCACTCTTTAGCAAAATACAGGGTGACTGTGGAGCAGAGTGGAATGGCACTTCCCAGAAAACACAAGGAGAAATCTATTGTTTGATTTAATGTATAAGATATAATTTCTTCCTAATCTACATAACACATTTAGTTGAAGTTATATAACTTACCAATTAAACCTCTACCAAAAAGATTGGAGATTTACGGATTTTGTTCCTCGTTGGACCTGTTTGATGGATGGTCTTTAGGAACTGACTGTTTATGTTCAGGTCTGTTGTGCCCTCCTGCGAGTGGCCTGCCGGCAGGCCGCACCTCATAGTATGGCACGAATCCATCAAGACGTCCCAAAGCCCAAATCCTCCTTGGCTCACTCTGCTGCTGCAGCCCCTGCTGAGGTGCAGTATAGGGCCTCTCATAAAGCACAAACACCTGTAGGCTTCAAACTGGGAGAGGATAAAATATGTATATTTATGTGCAAGCCAGAGTGTATCACAGTCTGAGGCCATCTTTACAGCTGAAGAGCTTGTCTGGGATCAGTGTTGTGATCGCCACCCCCTGATCTGATGTGTTATCTCTCTCAACTCTTTCTCCCTCTGATCCTCTTCCTCACTGTCATCTCTCAGGAAAACCCCTACGTTACCCGGCCTTCATATTCCATCCCCCCACAAGCCCTCTTTGTTCCATGGCTCATTTGGCTGTTATATCTCAGCACTTAAAAGCAATTATTCCTAAATATGAATGCTCCCTAACAGATGTCTCCAGACACTCTAAAGCATTTTTCTTCATTCCTCTTCTTCTCTGCCTCATGGGGAAAAAACAAAAGGGGGAGAAATCAAGGTGCTTGATGTCTGCAGGCCAGTGTGCGCGCACACATTTGGTTGTATTCATGTGTGTAAACTCACACACACATCCACACTCATACCTGATGATAAGCCTTTGTCTATGCAGGTGCATGCACAGACAGCAAGGAAAAACACACACAGACAAACTGTTTACTTCAGACGCACACACCGTAAGTAGTGTAAGATGATCTCCCATTAAGGATGAAAACAAACCAGTGTGTGGGAGGTGTCCCCTGAGGAAGTCCTCAGTCACTATAGTGGAACCATGGAACCATGGGAACGGGTTGGAGAGGCCTGCGGGGCAGCCATGGCCAGACACGGGGGTGTGTAACACTGCCTCACACACAGTGCAGACTGAAGATAAAAAGACCAAAGCACTGGTTTTTAATCACCTCACCTGTCTAACAACAACAATAGCTGACGCTTTATTGGGTGCCAGCATTAGCTTGATTCATTCAGACCTGGCTTTGATTCTCTTGATGACAGTGTTTGATGGTCCAAGTGCCAAATTGCCAACAAAAATAAATCTGACTGTTATGAAAAGAGTGATGATTTAAGAAAGATGACAACAGACTTTTGTACAGCTCTTGTGTTTAATGACACTTGAGAGGATGAGGGCAAAAATGTTTTTAATGTCGAGTGGCTGTCAGTTAATGGGTCAGAGGAGGCTGTAGGTTTGTGGGGCTTCAGCGGTTCTAACTGATTTCTTTTCAGTCACATGAACCCTTACTGGTGAAGGGATGTTCGTCATCCAGTTAGATGACATTTGCTTTTAGAGGACACAGAGTGTTGGGAGACAAAGAAACTGGCTCATCAAAAATTGCACGCATGACTGTATCTGACTCTGCTGCTTCCAGAGTAGATAGTGGGAACAAAAAGGACCCGGCAATGCAACGCCGTTTTGAATCATGTTCCCACATGATTCAAAACAGACTTAAGCAATCATCCTCATTTTACTTACTGCTTGCGCACATAGATCAAAAAAGTACGGGAGACAGAAAGATATAAGTGTGTATGTGAACTTCCAATTTAGCGTGTTCCCCTGCTTCAGCAGGAAGTGAACAGAGACCTGGTCCACTGGGATCTCAGTTTCCCTTTCTCGCCTTCTGCCCCCCCCCCCAACTCAGGACCCCACCGTGATGGGGGAGAGCCTGGCAGAGAGCTACAGTGTGTGGTGTTTATAGTCTCTGTGTGTGTTTGTGTGTGTGTTTGTGTGTGTGTATGTTAATTTCCTGTTTTATAGAGGAAGCACTGTTCACATGTACAGATCGTTATTCTGATTTTCTCTGTGAGAAAAAAAGACAGAAAAAAGACGGTCAATTCTCATGAATCTGTATGGGAAACAACTAGCATTGTTTCTGGGAAGCTGTCCTGCTCTCTTAGTAAAAACATATTTTGGTTCACTGGTAAAGTGCAAATGCAATGTCTAAATCAAACTCTGAAAAGCATGTCATTTCATTATTCCAGTCGACAAAAAAACCCTAAAACACTACAAGCTATTATCCTCTCATATCATATGTTCTACTTTATTTCCCTAAGTAACTAACCAAATTAAGGTCAGATTGGTTAGACATAGTAAGCTGTGGTCATTATGTAATGACAAGCATCTAAATCCAAGCCATTAGGACATCTACATGAAAGTTAGCTGCTGTGGTCTTAGCCAGAATACCCTTTAACCATGGCTGGGGCCACAGGTTCACCATGCAGTGGTCTGCTGGGTTTCCATAAAGGCCTTTTTCTGGTTTTGACTCATTTACATTTCTTGGTTTCCTATGACACAATGAGTGAGGAACGACGACTCAGCCTAACTTCAGAAGATTGTTTTAGATTGCCACATCATCTTATCACCATTATCAAGACAGTTCTTTGTGTTAGTGCTTCCTCGTAAATGAGAGCTCTTGTGAAATTCTTTGAATCGTAGCTACAAAGAAAAAAACGAAACAAAACAAAAAAAAAAAAAAAAACCCACCTGCGGGCTACATAGTTTAAAAATCTTAAAAATCCCTCTGGGATCCTTTATGCCTGAAATATGACTGAAATAGGTCAAAGTGTCACACCTTTCACAAAAAACAGAAACAAAAACAAAATTTCAATGTAGTCTACTATTTAGGGCTGCAATTAACAGTTGTCTTCGTGTTTCCCAAGTTAATAGCTAAACATGTTTTGTTTTTGTCTGACCAACAGTCCGAAACCCAAAGATATTTGATTTACTGTCATAAAGGACAAAGATAAACAGCAAAATCCCCACAACTGAGAAGCTGGAAATAGAGAATTTTTGTCAGAAAATATGATTCTCAAGATTAATCAATTATCAAAATAGTTGCAAATCATTTAGCTGGCCAATTGTTGTAGCTCTGTTAATAATGGACATTTTAGAGCGGTGTATCTTGCAGTGCTGCTCACAAGAAACGGCCTGATGGTAGTTCTGCATTTGGTGCTTTGAGATGATCTGACATCTGATCATTTAGGGTCACACGATGTTGACCTTAAATTTATGATGGCAGCTCTCTAGATCGACCTGATAGTGAGACTGTTTCTGCAAGTGCCTCTTGTAAGCTTTCAGTGATCCTCTGGGTCTGAGCGGGAACTGAGTGCTAGCCCCAGAGAGAGATGCTCCACTGTGGGAACTGGGAGCTGCCTGGTCAATCGTAACACAGAGCGGTCTCTATAGACCCAGCATGGATGAGAAACTACCTTCACTCGGATCCCTCTGAACTGGGAGAGCCCTCTTTCTCTCTCTTTCTTCATCTCTCCCTCCATATCCCGCTCCCTTTCAACAAGGCAGCGCTAGTCGTCAGTGTGAGAACGGTTGCATCACAGCTCTGGTGGTTTCATAGCCCCTGGCCCCTGTGTTTCTCGGTCAATCTGTGGGAACCCTGATTTTGGACGGCAGCCTCTGTTCCCACCACCAGTCTGGTTAGAAAATAGACTTCTGGTCATGTACCAGGCACCCAAACCAAGCCGGTTCTAGCCCGCTCCTTCTCACGGGTTCGGGGGAGGAGAGGTCAGCGGCTGCAGAAGAGGCCTTAATGGGTTTCGTATGCAGGTACCACAGAAGCGACAGAGGATACTATGTTCATGAGAAATGAGAGGGCTTAAACGATTCTGCGCTTTTTCCAAAAAACTCTCTCTCTCCCTTCCTTTCTTTCCTTCTGTTTTTCTCTATGTCCTGTGCATCTCTTTCTGTCTTTCATTTGAATCTATAAATAATGCTTTCTCTCTTATCTTTCTGATTAATTGAAGATAAAGTTGTGTGAGGGACAAGGCTCAATTTTAATACAAGAAAAACAAAGACATTGTGCTGTTCATGAAAAGAAATTAGTTAGATGTTCTCTTAAGGGATTCTCATTGTTTTAGTTTCTCTTTTCTCTGACATTCACAACCATGCCTCTAGTTGTCTTTACATTTCATCCACTTAAAAAGCAATTTTCTATGTCATCTTATAAACCAATTCATCATGCCGTTGACTACAATTACATCCAGACAAGCAGCCCCACCGAGGCAAAGGTTTCTCCTCTTCTCCTGGAGAGTTACAATTTTCGGAAGAACAGCATAGCGGGAACAGAGAAAAGATGAAAAAAGGAGTTCAGTTCATGTACACCCATGACAAAGACCGAGCCAGATGAGAGCTCCTCTGCTCCCCACATGTGGACGAGAGAGTCGGGTCTCACAGAGTGTGTGAAGTAAGCTGGAAAATTCCCCTGAGCCGGGTCTAATTGAAAGCTTATCATCTTTTCTTTGTGCTTCCTGAGCGGTGGGAGATCAGCGAGGAACGAGGCAGAGAGTTACTCTGTGATGAGACCTGGAGGAAATAGTTGGGAATGTTTAAAATGGTGCAGATCTGTCATACACTCACACTGTGAAGTGGAGCTCGGGCTGTCAGGGTGGAGGGTGCTGTGAGATCTGTCAGCAGGGGATTGTGTGTATGAGTTTCTTGTGCGTGCGTGGAAATGCTTTGAGTGTGCAGAGTTAATTGAATACAGTGTGTATCAAGGCTGCGTGTGTGCATCCGAAGGCTTTGTTGTTCTGCCAACACTGCCCCCATAGAAGGCCTGACGTGCACACAGTAGAAACCATATTGAAGGACAGAAAATAGAGAATTGAATGAGGAGAAAGGATAAAGGAGACAGGAAAGAGCATAGATACAGAAGAGTATAAATGGGGAGAATAAAAAAGTGAAAACTGAAGAAAAACAAAGCATTTAGAAGTGAAAGCCCTTTCATGCTACATCAACAGGTGGCATTAGTTTAACAGTGAGGAATTGTGGGTATTGTATTTCAGGTTAACCACATGAGACATCTAAAATCAGACCACCCCACGAGGTAACATCTCAAGTGTTTAATCTTGTGGCTCAGCTTCAAATGGACCAAACAGATGCCATCAGCGTTGCATAAATTAACCACATAGCTGGTTAAAAAAGAGGGTCAACATTCCAAACTTCTCCTGTATTGTTTTTAACAAGTGACAACTTGCCGACATGCACTAACATGGAGGCTGCCGGGGTGGTGCTGGATTCCTGAGCTGTGTTTTATTTACACTGTGGCCACCACCGTGTTGACAGCTGAGGCATTTTCAAATCTCGGAGAAGTGTGGGTAATAGCCAGTGAGAGTCTCATTAATGGGAATATAATTATTAAAGCGGGTATTGGGAATGAACTAGCAATGAACCGCCAGGGTTATGAGATGGAGGCGGTGGCATGTATGGTATTTATTGTATGAGGCGAAAGAACAAGCTAGAAGAACAGAATTTGTTGGGGCAGAATGCGCTGGCTTGAAATTGCGTCCCATGAAGATTTATGGTGTTTGTTTTTCCCCCTGCTCATTTCTCAGCTGATGTGATGGTATCTGGGTTTCTGGACCTGACTTCTACCCTGTGCCTCCATGTTCAACGTTTTCACTCTCAACATCTCCCCCGTTAAACCATAAAAGACCTCGCAATCCAGACTTTTGAGCGTCGAGTTTCAAAATTAAGAGAACTCTTATAGTAAGGAACTGTTTTTATAGTAAATTGAATAATGTTGAAGACTGACCCTAAATACTGAACCTAAGTCTAATATGTGTGATTTTCTCAAAAGGGCAGGTAGGACAATTGAGTTGAATGAAAAATGATGTGTTGTCATAATGCTCTCCCAGAGTTTATTTTAATTAAAATATATTTAAAATATATTGACTTTTTTTATGAAATGAACAGCAGTTGTCAAGGCAAAAGTAAGACACATGTTTTTTAATTAAAATGATTAAAAACTACATCATCTGCAAATTGTACAAGCACTCAATATTGAAGCAGATATTATTACATACGTAGATGAGATTCTTAAATTAACATATCAGCTTCAGATGTACATGCTTTGAGCATAAAGAGAAGTGACAACAGCAAGATGACGTAACATTTTGGTATATGAAAAGGAAAGGGGGATTCTTTTAAAAAGAAATAAAAGAAAATGTAACATTGTGCTCTTTAATTCAATATACAATCAAATACAATTCAGTTACACATTTTGGCTTTCTAGTTTCGCATAAAGAATGATATTAGAGATCAATCAAGACATGATTCATATACCACACATCTTTCCCATCATTAACATCCTAACTGTATTACAGGCAGTTGTGAAGATCTTTGGTTTTTCTGAAGGAACCACACAAATATAACTACAAATGTGGTTTCTCTAGCTGCATGATTTTTGCCTATAGTAAAGTAAGGTGTTCTACCATATAAAGGCTCCAGAGGAGAGAGCAGGAAATGTTGAGGATGTTTTCCTCCAAATCAAAGGGAAATAGGAATGAGAAATTGTTACTGATTGTGAAAAAATAGGAATAAGGCAGACGGTCTTTATGTTTCAGCAACACACCTTGGATAACGTTTTTTTTTCCTGAGCTGCTAATGCTAGCTTTGGATTACAATTCACTTTGAAATTAAATCTGACATGTGTACCCATCTTACAGAGCCATGAATGCTAATCACCTTCCTTCTCATGGAAGACTTTCCCGGTAAATGTTAGACATCTGATACCCGCCGTAGATGCCTTAGTGTGGCTCATACCAAGATGATCTGTACAGGTGTACGAATTACTGGCAGAGCCATGGGCCCCTGGCACTGATGATCAGACCAGCAAAGACAGAGTCAGTGCCATAAAGGCTTCAAAGCACTCACTGATTATTCAGAACAGGGGGACCTGTGCACAACAGGTCGTTGTGTACCCCACCTCGGGATAGAGGGATCAGGACCTTCAGAACAGGGGGAATGTGGACACACACCTGTGTTGCAGGAATGTGTGTGTGTGTGTGTGTGTGTGTGTGTGTGTGTGTGTGTGTGTGTGTGTGTGTGTGTGTGTGTGTGTGTGTGTGTGTCTAATCATGAAGTCATTAATTACTTGGTGAAGGATTTGTTAAAAGGACACTTTAAGTTTGTTCAGCAAATGAATGTGCAGGAATTTTCTTTTTATATATTTTCCTCTGCAGACTTTCAGTTATTTGTAAATGCAAAACCATAAAAGAGATACAAGAGTTCAAACATAGTGCAAAAATTAAGCAAATGACTCATTTAGCCCAGGAAGGCAATTTGGAAATTGTTTAAAAGATTACGGCTGTAGATACACCATCTTACTAACAGAATCTGTTTGGCGTGGTTCATAAGGAATAAAAGTTTTTAGTGCATCAAAGCTACATTGGAAAACAAAATAATTACATTAAAGGTTTTGTTTTTTTATAATTTAGTAACAATATATTACACAAATTCCAAATTTATACTTAACAACAAAACATGGTATATATACTGTATATATTTATACTGTATAAATATATATATATACTGTGTATATATATATATTTATACTGTGTATATATATATTTATACTGTGTATATATATATATATATATATTTATACTGTGTATATATATATATATAAAAAGGAAAGGTAGCGGGAAATGCTCAAGGATTTTGGGTATATGTGTACATTTCCTCACAATTTGGCTCAAATAAATATCAAAAGTAAACCATGTCATCCAGTTGAAAAATACCAGACTAGGACTTCTTTTTTCAGAAAAGGGCTTGAATAAGAAATTTAAAGAAAAAGTAAAGAGTAGACACAACAGGACTTAAATATTCCTGGAGAAAAAAAGAAACCAATAAACACTCCTCTGTGTTAGTCTTTTACATTCCTCAAAATATCAGCCATTGTCCTGTTGAAACTTGATTCACTGACACAGCAGAGCACAATTCGTTTCTTAAACACGTGAGACCTGACAGATAAGATGAGTTTCTCTCATACGCAGCGGTTGTTCTGAAACATCCACTGCATACCTTAGCACCAAAGGCTATTGTGTTCATTTGGTTAATAAATTAGGCAATAAGGTACTGCATAAGTACTGTGAGCACATGAAACAGCTCTGAATGCATTCGAGGAGGTTTTCACAAGTGACCAAGTATTTGCAGTGTTCAAATTTTCCAGAAATGAAAGCTTAAAAGAACCGATTGCTACAGCAGTGCAGCCATGCCTTAGAAGGATGTCGGAGTCACTCGTGGAGCAAACATCCAGTCGTACCGCTCTTCTCCGCCCACCAAGTGAGTTGGATCAGTCTGAACAGTCTGCTTGGTGAGTGTCCTGCTGTGGTTTTTCAGTTCATCAGCTGTACTGCTTGATTATACCTCCATTGCCTTTTGTTCTTTTGCCTTTGCTGAGTACCTGTTTACACCAGACAAATGATCCTGAAATGTTACCAAGGCTTCTCTGGTTTTTACTTTCACTTCTATTTACAGTCTCAGCTGAACATCATCACAATTAATATGGCTTTTATAGTCCCTTAAGAGTACATGTTTCAGCACAGTGCAGGAGTTCACTCAAAATTTACAAAATAAAGGGCTTTGGGACAGTTGGTAAAACACAGAAAGTTGGTAAAACACAAAGTCTTTAAAGCGAGTGCCGGAGAAAAAAAAGACAAACATGCAACATTTCTCTTTTTTTGGTTTGTTTTCTACTTTCAGTGTTCAGCTTTTTTTTGTTCATCGTCCTCTTTACTTATCCTCCCTGCCTTCTCCCGCACGCTCTGATTGTCTAGTTGTCTGTCAGTCAGTAAGGCCTCCAGACGGACTCATCCAAGCGGCCCGAGGCGCTCATGGCTGTGGGGGAGTTGCTGTGGCTGCCGTCAGCCTCCACGCCCTCGCTCTGGTTGTTCAGGTTCATCAGACTGTTGGTCCCTCCGGTGCCCCCAGCCCCCGAGCAGGACAGCAGACGGGTGGGAGAGCGCTCGCCCCCGGTGTTCCCCGGTGCCACCATGGAGAACTGGTAGGATCCAGAGCCTGTGCCGTAATACAGGTAGGAGTTGGACTGGAAGTTCTGGGTCTGGTTGTTCGAGTAGGGTGGAGGCAGGTAGGTGTGGAATCTAGAAGAGGCTGACATGCTGAGGCCGCTGATGCCAGTGCTGGAGGTGTTGGCGGAGTAAGGGAAGGCCCCGGGGTAATGCATGCGGGGGTCTGAGAAGCGAGGGTCAGTCAGCGGCGACAGAGATGGGAAGGTGGTCCTCTGTTGGAAGAGATCTGTAGTCCCTGTTGGCAGAAACAGAGAAAGTAAAGGTTTGAAAAAGTCAACAAACATTCGGCCATGAATGAAGACTTCTGTTGTGATTATGAAACATGCGGTTTAGCGATTTCTCATTTTTCTATTACTCTAAAAAAAAAGAACGACCCACATCTCAACAACAGCAAACCTCTCCAAACCCCCAATTCTGAGCTCAGATTTCTTGCGATATGCCTGTCCATGGAAATGTTTGCTCAAAGTAATGAACTGAGACATTTTTTTGCCTAATAAGTCATCAAGCACTGACAGCACATCATCCCACAGCCTCATGCACAAGCCTGAAGTTATGAAAAGGCCCCCTCGCCACAGCCCTCCTACCAGTCATACAAAAGAGAGTAACGCAGTAGTACTCTGTCTTTCTCTGAAAAGAGGCATTGTCAGTGGTGAGGGGTGCTTTGTATAAACACCGACGGATCGTTGCGCTGTTGTGCAGCTTATCATAAATCACACTTGGGTGACAGAAGAGGTCAGTCACAATCAGAGACCGACAGCAAGAGGGAAAAGGAAAATGAAAGAAAAGAAGGTAGGAAAGGAAGAGAGAGAGAAATGTTTTTCTGTGTGAATATCCTCTAATGTGTATCACAGTCCAGGACCTGTCAGAATTAAATGCCAGTTGTAATCTCACAGGTAACAGAGCACAGTTGAACCCAGGTGTTAGGACTTCAGTTTCACTGCACACTTTCTAATTTATTCAGCTGACAAAAGGAAAATAGTGATATTGCCCGAGGATTTGACTTGGCAGTTTGCTACTCTGAGACTTTGGGCCGCTACTGTCACCAACTTAGCTCCTTAAGTCAAACACCATATTGCTCCTCTTACTTAACTGAAGAGTATTACTGGCTGATCTTACATCTTAAGCTTTGGATGTGAACTCACAGTCCTGCAGTCATGTAGGACTTCTGAACACTGCCTGCTGCCACCTACTGTAGCATTTGAGTTTGGACCATGGTGCAGCGACAGTTATGTTTCATATTTCTGCTGCATTATACAGTATAAGTTGGTATTAGTAGGAGGTATCATATCAGTCTTATGAGTATTAAGCCACTTACGCCATGCTTAGTAAACCTCTATAGTATTTACCCTCCCCATTGATTTCTCAGGCCATTAGCTTATATGTAAGTCACTAAAAAGCAGTCAGGGGAATCGCACACTAGCATCGTGGCTGTTTTGATTCCACAAACATTGCATTATAATGCTCAGGTAGAAGTCTTGGCTGACAAGTTAAGCATGTTGAGTCTTTGCGCTCATAACGCTCAGATATTTTGGAAGACGAAAAGGTGGCCAGCAGCCAGGCCGAAATATTCTGCAACTGTAAACGCCCTTAATCTACTCTACTCTACAGTGACTAGGGAGAGTTCCTCATACCTGATGTCAACATAACAGTACGCTCCATCTACACCTGCCACTTGTACACACTCTCCTGCACCCTACACACACCTCAATCCATGGTTATTTCTCTGTGTGGCTTTCATGGGTCCAATGTGCCCACATGACTGCAAGTGTAAAATGTGGATTTAGATGGCAGAGAAAAGAGAGCTTGTATTTGTGAAATAGCAAGCGCTTGCACGCCATAGCCCTGAGGGGGGGAGAATGCCAAACTTGCGTGCCACAGTCTTGTTGAAATGTCTTTTCCCTATGTCTGGAGAACAGGGTCCATTTTCAGCTACAAAAAAATCTGTTCCTTTGCAATTTCCATGGCCCCTGCAAGATTTTTTATTTTTTTTTTCAACAACACACTTCTGCAGTTGAATTTCCTCTTCTTTTTGGGAAGAGGGAGTTTGGTGGTGGGGGGGGGCTGTTTCTTTTTCCAGAGTCTACCAGGCATTGGAGTCAGACTCCGTATCTGATTTCACGCGAGGAAAATCCAAGCCTTCAGCTGCTGTTGATTCGGGTGAAGTGGAGTCGGCCCACTAATTCCTACCGGACTCCCAAAAAGCCTTTGCTCTCTCTCTCTCTCTCTCTCTCTCTCTCTCTGGCTCTCTCTCTTGCTGATTTTCTCTCTCTCCCCCTTTTTCTTTCTCTCTCTCGCTGGCTCTCTCTCTCTCTCTCTCTCTCTTTAGCTCTCTGCCTCTCTCTCTTGGCGACTTACCCTCTCTCTCTCTCTCTCCCTTTCTCTCTGTCCCTTCATCTCTTTCTGTCTGTTCTAAATTTAGGCTTCAGGGTGAAGCTGGGGAGGAGATGTGTAGCGTGGGGACTTGATGAATCTGGCTGCTGCCGCCCTCCCCGCTCATGATCTCCATTTAATTGGAGTCGGTGGAAACGTGTTGGCTAAACTGCGGTGGGGATCGACTCCTGTGTTCTGTCAGCGGAAACTGGACTGGACACTTATCACAACACCTTAATGGGCTTGTCCAGTACCAGCCTCTTGGCTGTGAACCAGAGGAAGCCTGCTACTACCCTAAACTCTCTAAAGTACAGCAGCTCCCTCTGGAGGAGAGGGCTAAACAAACTACTCTGTGATTGAAAAGCAAAGTTTTGCAGTCTGCTTTTTCTCCCTTTTAACTACGTTGCATACCTTACTGCATCCCCACCCTCCCCCACCCAGTATAAGTACAGGCTTCACTGTTGTGGCTGTGGTAACAGTGGTGTATCTTTGGCAGAGAGGGTCTTCCTAACTGAGCCTAGTAGTAGCTGCCTGTAACCTCTGCGGCCTAAAACCACACATGATCTCCATTAGGCTCATCTGAAATGTGTTGACTAAATTGCAGGGACAGGAGAGGGGATGGACCCCAGAGGGCTAGCTGGCACAGTCTGCCGTCTGTGATGTTCCCAGTCTATGAAGCGGGTAGCTGGGAATCAGGGTTTTTATAGAGAACATAGTGTTCCAGTGCTCTCTCTTTCTCTTTTCTCTGCTAGCTCTGAAGCACAGAGCCACGCACTTAATTCTGCAGCAAGGGTGGAGTCCTCCTCCTCCTTTTTGCCTAGCTCAATAAGTCCACTAGTCCACAGTCAAGCGTGTAACCCAGATACGACGGGAGGTTTGCCTCATTTGCTTATGGGGGAAACTGATTTTGGTTGTTAACATAAGTGTAAGTTTGAGGCGGCCATGTCTGCGTGTGTAGTTGTGCGCAGGGCTATGTGTGTATATGCGTGTGTGTCCACATACGATGGCTGGCAATGAGGAGATGCAAATCCAGGCGCTCACCTGTGAAATGTTTACTCAGGCTTGATGCAAACTGTGACGGCCAGCGCCCAGGGAATGGTGTCTAAGGCAAATAAGTGGAGGGAAGGAAAAGGGAGATAGAAACGCCTAGGCTTGTCCACACCGTGCTGTGCAGTGAGATTGTTTTCTCATCGTCTCCCTCATATCATCCCTAAAGAGACTCTGCTGTGCTGGACTGTTGATTTTATACCTCCTTTCAGAGGTAGAGAGTGTCTGATTTACTGACTGGTTTGGGTCATTTGAACGGATGCCATTAGGATGAGTAGTCACTGTTGATAACATGGCGATGATGACAAGGCAGCATAATGCCAGGGCAGATCTGCTGCTGCACAGGCCAAAGAATAGGAGACCCAAATGAACACAGACGATCTACAGGTGTTTATTTAAGGACCAAGGCTTTGGGGCCAGAACATCATGTCGAATGCAAATGATAATCACCTCTGTACTGTGGCACCACGGTCAACAGCCCCAAAGCCTCCGCCATGTTTATCGTGTGAGCGCGGAGGATTTTGCATGTCCCCAACTTGTGACATGCAATACTAGCAAGTGTAAAGGAAGGTTGTGATTACAAAAAAACCTGAGATTTTCCTAATGCATCAACGAACATGGTGACGTGAGTAATATGTTTAAGTAAATCCTTGTCTATGAGGGATATGATACTTTCTTGTAAAGCTACAACATGATGTGTTTTGCTGTCCATAGACCATAGATATTGTTGTTGTAAGGATAAAGGTATATGAATAAAAGTATCATCATCATTCATTATGTCTTCTCCCATCTCTGTCACATTTTCTTTACTGTTGGGCTGGAATTTCAAGTTTATGTCAGACATATCCTCTCACCGACCGTCACTGTCACTCTGTCACATTTTTCACACCATCGTGAATGTTTTGCTCTGCAGTGAATCTGTGGCTAGAAAAGGCCTTGCACAAGCAGTAATTCCCAGTCTCACCACTCAAACTGTCAAATTTCTGTTTTCAGCTTCAGGCATTGTATCCTATCTGATAAACTTTAGAAAGAAGAGCAAGACCAGTGAGCCCAATATAAGTCTTCTTTCGTCTTTCTTCAGTGTGTGTGTGTGTGTGTGTGTGTGTGTGTGTGCGTGTCTTAATGTCTGTCCTCATCACAGTGTGATTGGATTACTGTCTGGTGTTGTGTGTTGGTTTCTGGGTAGGGGACGGAAAGGAGACTGAGGGGGCTGTTAGACAGCAGCAAATATCCAAATCACCAAGACACAAATGAAAGAAAGTGGGAGGGAAGGAGGAAGAGGAAGAAAAAGAAGGCCGGCAGAGTGGTGGCGTCCTAGGAATGTTCTGGGATGTAGTAGGGCCCTACAGGCAAAATGAAACACACTCCAAAATTGTCACAACAAATGGCACACCCTGAGTTATGCCTGCCTTTCCAGCTTCTCCACTTCGGCACTGTTTGTTTCAAAGGCTGTGAGAGTCTCTGCTAATTAAAATAAATTAGTTTGGAAATCTTCAGATTGTTCTGAGATGTTCTTGAAAGATATACCATTTGGAAGGTATGACCTTACTTTGGCAGTCCCAACTGCATCAATTATCTCCTCTGCATTTTTTGAGCCTGTTTGCTCACTCTTAGTAATTAAGGCCATTGTTTACTAGTGACCTCACCCCTGATGCTGCTTGTTCATTGGTACTTTCATTATGATTATGTTTTGGCAACTAACAAACACCCTTTGAAAAATTTTTTCTCATTAACACACACACACACACACACACACACACACACACACACACACACACACACACACACACACACACACACACACACACACACACACACACACACACAAGAATAGGCAGGCACATCCTCAAATTCTCATCAAATTTTGGGGCAGATCAGAGGAGTAGACTTTTGTGTGAGGGAAAAAAAACTTGAAAGAGTAGCCAAAAACATAGTTATACGTGACTCTATGGCACAGCAAAGTTGGGAAGAAGGGCATCTTAATGTCTCACCTGGCCATGGTCTCAGGTCCTCCTCCACCTTGCATGTCTTCAGAGCGGGGGTGTCCATTTGCTCCTGCCAAAGGGCTGTATAATACAAAATGTGAACAGTAGGTGAGCACTAGGGTCTCCATATTATAAAGAAGTCAGTGGAGATATTCTGTTTGTGTGGGGCTGCACAATTTTACTGTTTTGAGAAATGCAGAGAAATGTGTGGGCTGTATATGTGTGAGGGTCAGGAAGCCGCTGCCTGAGTCTTAGAAATCTAAAGCGCATTCCAAAAAAACCCTCCATGACAGACTTGTCAAAACTGTCCTGACATCTGGCGGTTTGGAGATGTGTCTTCCTGTCACAGGTTGGCCTCTGCTGACTGAGCAGTGAAGACTGGGAAGAGGAGGGGTGGTTTTCTCACCAGAGTGAGACCAGGCCTGGAAAAACATGCTTGATGGGTGCATGGGAGATATTTTTGGGTCTTTCAGACGAGACACTGGAGAGGCAGCGGAGACCTGTGAAGCACAGGGTGCTCGCTAGCCTGTCCAGCGAAGCTGTCAGGAAGCGAAGGAGGGTCAAGGACCTACTGGCCCAACGCGTGGGACCCTGCTTCACACTCAACGGCCACACCACAGGAGGCCTGACACAAACAGGGGCTGTTTGCTCTAGGTCTGAGACGGTGCAGTTGTTACAAGAGAACTTGCACGGAGCTCTGTGGACATGGGCAGTCTCAGCACATGGGTTGTAAAGAAGTCTAGTCTACATGCCTTTGAGCAGTGTTAAATATCGCTAAAAGCTTTTTTCCTCAAATGCATGTAAATGTTCTCATCATAAAGATAGAAACCTGTATAGTGTATAACCCCATTTTTTTCTCATGGTGCTCTACTTTTAATTACAACAGCAGTCAACCATGTGTTATCACTATGACTCTGTCCTCTGCTGCTGAGATCCCGCAATATAGTAAAAACCTAACCTCCTGTAGTGGCAATTAGGATGGAGGAGGATGCCAGAAGCAGAGAGGGGGGTGGTGCTGGGCTGTTCACCTATAGCCGAAGTGGACTCAGCATGTGTAAGATCTTTGCTTCCCCTGGAGCTCCTCCACTTCCTTTGCAAAGGCCCAAATCAGCACTCAGTCAACGAGAGGTCCTGCACTATGCCTCACAATGGCAAATTCTTACACATAAATGGTCTTATTCAGAAAGGCTTGCAAGCAGCTGGTACGATTCGCTCAAGAAAATAAACATTTCCTTCAAATATTTTGATTGGCCAGCAGACAACGTCAATACCAGAGGCACAGATTACCCCTGTTAATAAGAGGACCAACCCCTTTGGTGGAGCTGAGGAGTGGGGAAGGAAGGGGCTGAAATGGGAAGAAGTGGCGACTGCGTCACTAATAAGTAGCTTTGGGGTGGTGCCAGTGTAGTTTCGGGGAGGACACAAATAAACACATGCACTACTTTTAAAGTGCATGTGGAGATGAAAGGGATGGCTGAGAAGATGTCTGAGCCAAAATGGCGTCCATCCTCGTGACTCGGGATCCAGCAACGCCTCTGAGACATGTAATGTGCCTGCCGTAATGAAGCGTGTCATTGAGACACAGTGAATGCCGGTCCTTGTGCTGGCTTCCTGCTTCACTTAGGCCTTAGGCGTCGCAACGGGGAGAGAATGTGAAAGAGCAAGCAAGAGAGAAAGAAAGACGCCAGCAAGGGAAGGAGAGAGAAAGAGAGCGTGTTAGAGAGGGGAGGAACACGGCCTTGGCTCAGCTATGTGGGACATTTGATATGTCTTTTGAGCCCTCACTTATAACGTGAGCAAAAACAAACACATGGGCTGAAAAATCCTATGTTCTCTTAGAGAGCTTGTCATCCTCCCGCCCTTCCCCTCTCCCCAGACTCAATAGAGACTGTTCATGGCACACATGTAGTTTCTGTAATTGCTGAAATGTAAAACTCAGCCCGACTCTGATGTGAAATTATAACTTACACAAACAGTTGAGTCTGGTAAAAAACAACTTGCTCTCACTTCTCTTTTTTTTTCTTTTTCTTTTTTTCCACCAAGGAGGCGGCTTCAAAAGATTCTTTTTTTTGTTGGAAAACAGAAACATTTTCAGTTTGAATTATTCATCTCAGGGTCACAAAAAGAGAGTAACCACAAGTGAAGCTTTCAGGCACCATAACAAATAAACTCCGTGGTGGCCATTGACATATTATGTAAATAGTGGAGTGTAGAAGTAAAACAGAGTGTCTAAAGGACTGGTCCAGATTCCTGCTCGTTTTGATTGTATTGGCCTCAGAGGGCCAGCTTCCTGCTTGGTTTTGGCAGAAATCAGCATGAAACCCAACTAGCGTAACGGCTATGCTCAAAAGTCCACACCACAGCTACCTGACGGTGCTAATTTCCTGTCTTGCGCTTGCTTCTAATTGGCTGATCATGTCACTCTGGATGTGTGAATTAGTGTGAGCGGCAGTAGGAGGGTGCTGCCTCGAACCTGGGGGGCCGGCCAGCTTGTTTATGTGGAGTAAACAGTGTGGTCACTGTGGACGAAGGAGGAGGGGCACGGCTGCATTGGGCCGGTCCTCCATCAAACAGGACTTTCTCAAGCTAAGTCCAGTCTAGAGGCCACAGCCTGAACATACTGAACAAGAGGGCCACAGCTGCAGCAGATGTGTGCCAGTTGAGCAGAAGGAAGCCAGAAGTACCAACATTTGTGGAAGTGTCATTAATAGAAAAGCTTTGCTCCTTTTTAAATAGAATTTGAAAGATAAATGCTGAGTACATTAAAAAAAAAAGAAGTGTGCAATGTATTACTTCTGCAAGATTCTACTGACATTTTAATAACATCACCACATGGGTCACACATTCAGACAGACAGGCACATTTTTGGGCTCTCATCAAAGCACTGAGAACTTGACTTGATGGCAGAACGTTATGTTAGTATCTGATATTCATCTTCAGAGAAGAACACACAGGTGTTGGAACAAATAACATGTTAAATGATACCACCTCAAAAGTGCCAGGACTTTCTTTTTGGATGATTAAATTGCTTCTGCCCCCCCCCCCCCCCCGTTAAAACACATTTAAGTTAAAAGAGCCGCTTTCGTCTCAGCTGTCTGTTAGAGGCTGTGCCAGGGGCTTGTTAAGTTTTGTCTGCATTTAAAAATGGAACAAGGTAAAACTGGGGTCTGTTTTCTGCTTTACACTTTGAGGGAAATCAAATTTTCTACCAACTGTTTGCTTTTATTAAGAATAGAAAGAACTGTGTCTACATCATAAATGCAACGCCACAGTTAGATGTTAGAGAACGAACTACATTCTGTATCAGAGAAAGGGAAAATCTGCCACCCACAGACACATATAGTATACACATGTACCTCACTTGAGGTTTTGAAAACCAGAATAACAATTTAGTACTTGATTGTCTGAGTGTCAGATTTGCTTGACTGGACTAGTTGAACCATGTATTTTCAACCACACAAATACACACGCGCGCGCGCACATACATACACGCACTTTATGGGCGCCCTCTCAGAGAGTCATTCCACATGTCTAGCAGGCTTACCTGTGGCCAATGAAGAACAAAAACAAGCAGCGAATGCAGCGTCTGCCAGCGTGCAGGAATCCTGTCACTGCATGCACTGTAATGAGCTCTTAATTACCCTGGCTGTCTGGGGCACAAACGGAGAACTTGCAACACTAGCACGGAACGGTGTATATATGTGTGTGTGTTTTGTTTTTTCAATGTGCCTATGTTGCAATCATCTGCGTGTGTGTGTGTGATTTAAGAATCCAGGGCAGTGTTGAGCTGATGTCTGAAGACATGTCCTGTTGACATCAAAACAGACAGTATTTCATGGCTCAGACAACAAAATGAAGCAAGGAGGCTTTAGGATGAGATGACGCTGTATTTTCTTATTTAGTTGTCTTCAAGGGGAAAATGCAAGGTCCCAGCCCTGGATAATGGAAAACATCTTTTGTAACAGCGAGACGGGAATCCACTTAATTATAATGTGTTGATGGGCGATCCATCACCCAGCAATTCCCAAACAAACAGGCCCTGGGATTTAAAGTTATCTGCAAAATACAACAGTGTCTGGCAGGGCTGCCAAAAGCAGAGACGTGTGTGCTGTTGATATGTAAACATCTCGGTGTGTCTCTGAATGGGATTTATTACAACAGGTCTATTTTTGTTTGAGCTTTGCTCGTAATACTGTAGTGTTGTCTGTGCATGATTCCTACACATACAGGAGCACTCTGTTTGATCTGAGCAGTGACACACACATCTCCAGTCTGCTGCTCAGGCACTCCAGCAGATAGACGTGGTGGGAGGGAGAAAGGGGCCTCTGCTCTGTTATTTAATTATTTTACCACTCTTGCCCTGCGGTATGCCGTCATGATGGTAATACCACAGATTAAGGTGTGTGGTTTTTACAGCCCTTCCCCTCCTCTATCTCCCTCACACACACTTCTTATAGATGGCCTCCAGTCACTGGCAACTGTAACATGAAGCTCAAGGCCTTAACAGTCTCTGACAGTTCCAACTGATGTTAATGTGTTATGTCTGCTCACAGTGTATGTACATATGTGTGTGTTGCAACAACGCAGCCCTTTGAAGCCTGACAGGCCAATGACGCTCTGATTCCTGCCCTAATCCTGTACTAGGCAGACGAGAGCAGAGCAAAGAGCTCCTCTTCGTCTGCTGTCTGGACCAAGTCTGTACACCTCTCATTGCCGACTGGGGCGCTTCCCCCCGCGTAGTCAAGTCAGCCCTCAGAAACCTAAAGCTCCCAGTAAAAGCTTAGCTGCAGGGGGCTTTTTATTGGCAGACAACGCACAGAGCTCACGCCAAACTCTAAACCATCAGAAAATTATCATCACAGTGCCTGTATTGTGTTGAAGCTCCACACTGTTTATTTTCAGCGTAACCGGTCGGTGGTGTTTCTAAAATGGCTGACACGTTTTCTGCTCAGTACAGGCTGTGCGAGGGAACAAAATCAACATCAACAGTAAGTAAGGACATGGGGGAGCAGGGTAAAAGACCCTGTGTTCTCCACAGTCAGCTGTTAGATAGGACCATACTGGTGACTCAGCGCTGGCTAAGCTTAAGCACAAGGCCAAACACTGGTGTATGGCTGTGATACACACTGATAGAGTTCCACCCACACATGGCGCAGCACTAACAAATAAGCTCTCCTGTACACAGCAACATGCTGATACAAAGGTAATGAGGTTCATTAGCTAGCATAACTAGAGAGTAGGTGGGATAGGAAAACTGTGTGTGTGCGTGTGTGTGTTTTAGGTCTGCATGCTCCCAGACACGGCATCCAGTTAAAGAGGCTCTGACATATGATGGAGAGTGAACACTCATCCTCACTCCAACCGTCACCCACGCAGCTGTCCACAGCGCACACACATGCTTGAAACAACCCCCTCCCCTCCATCGCACCACCTCAGTCTGAGTCTCAGACCCCCCACCCCCGCACATTCGACCATTCTGAGAGTGACGTGATTGCCAAGGTAGCGGGCGGCTGTTACATTCCTGAGGCTGTAGTGTGCGGTGTGCGAAGGCCAGCTCCAGCACCCAGGCCAAGCGCGGTTGGCAGCACCCGCCATGCCACCTGGCCACAGACTCAACCCTGCACACTGTGGGGCCCGGTACCACCAACGCAGGGCATCCAGGGACAGAGCTGACACGAGCTTCCCCTTGGATGGCCAACACATATAACAGCTCCTGGATTAGTGGAACAGATCTCAAAAGCCCCCCATAGAGGAAATGCACATGAAGGGCACTTTGCTTAGTTTAATGCCGGGCGAATGGCATGTACTGTGTTGATGTGTAACAGATCTCTATTACAGATTACTTACCCACTGGCCAAATAAAACTATATATGTTTGTTTTATTAAAGGAGGTATTTAACTTCTAAGTAAGGGCAATTAATGTGAGTGGAAATTTATGGTGTGATTTTGGGGATGTTGGTTGGTTGTGGTTGTTTGGATCAGTGGTCCTCACCTTGTGTGGTGCCGAGGTGGGTTTGGTGGATGGGGCGGGGATTATTGTTCACTGGGCCTATTCGCATAGTCCGCTGGTAGCGCTCGATCTCTGACAGCCTGTCCGAGAACTGCATCTTCTGGGGGTCTTCTATCTTCACTCTGTGCCCTGAAACAGCAACATGAGAGGATGGGTAAGAGAGGAATCGAGGACTTGCTAATTTACTGCCTACACAACCAGGAAAAGGGCGCAAAATGGCACTTTATATTTCCAGAGTTGTACAAAAATAGCAAAAACAATAATGAGAGTCCTTTTGGAAAACTTCTCTTTCTCTCTCAAATCTCAATGGAGCCGGGCAGTTTGACATGTCCTGGCAAAACAACCTCTCTTTGCCTGTCTCAACTGTAATTAATGTGAAATTGGCTTGGACTGTGAAGACCATCAGTATCCTCACACACACACACTCACACAGGATGAAATTATATAAGGGGAGACAGGGACACTGTCACCATGTTTTCAGCTTCCAAATGCAAAAATATTATTAGAATGTTAGCAGACCTTGAAATACATTGGCTAGACACTAAGTGTTACCCAAGCTGCACCTGCTGCCGCGTCATCCACAGATAACGATAGCATAAGTGGTTGAAAATAATTGCTTGAGGAATGTTGTTTTCCCTGAACCTAAAGTCTACGAAGTCTATGAATTCTTACATTTCTGTGAACTGATGAAGTTAAGTTATATTTATCTTTCCATCTTGCTTAAAAAACAAGAAATAATGAGTAGATCTACTGATCTCACAAACACCCACACATACACACACACTCAGGTCTGACTGACACAGCACTTAGTCAGAAGGAAACACCCAGACAAAGCTACCAAACCATGTAGTCATCAGTCTTAAACATAACAGACAAAAAGAGAAAGACTGAAAGAGCTTTTGTAGGTGTGTGTGTGTGTGTGTGTGTGTGTGTGTGTGTGTGTGTGTGTGTGTGTGTGTGTGTGTGTGTGTGTGTTTGTGTGTGTGTCTGTAAGAGCATGTTTGTTTGCAGGAGGTGAGAATGATTGCTGATTAAGTGAAGCATATCTGCTGCATCTCTTTAATCCAGACCCGGAAACTAACGCACTTAGCACCGTTATCATCACTTTGATGTCCTGTTCAGGGAGATGGTAAAAAAAACAAAAAAATCTGATCATACCTTTTATTTAGACGCCCACATGTACGCTTACATGTAGAAATACACATACTCAAACACACACATACATGCACATGCTCCACATGTGAACACACCTTAAATATCAGATGTGAGTCCGGATGAGGGCTTTGCCTCTAATGGGAGGAAGAGATTTTAATGTAACTATCAATGCACCAAAACTGTGTTTGAACCACCATGTATACATTCTGTGGTTTTCTCCCTGGCATCTCTACAGAGTAGCCTAATGTGAAGTAATGGCTGGATTTGAATATTTTATCACTATATAAAGGGGGCAAGGCAGACGGACCAATATGGATTTTACCCGTCCTTTCTCTCCACTGACCCATGGGCAATATATCTTCCCTCTGAGGCTGACCCATGGGTAAAGTTTCCCTCGTTTACCGCTCTGTCCATTTGTTTGTGCCCACCACAACCTCTCCTCCATCCTCTCTTTACAAACTATATAGAAATATCTAGCTCCACTGCCCGCCAACACACATGCATACAGATACAAACAGGGTACGCAGGCACACATAGATGCACGGACACGTTTTAACAGAGGCAGGCACTAAAATCAAACTTCCTGCTGTCCCCAGTCAAAGTACAGCACAGAATACTTCGGTACTTTTTTTTTCACACCCACTGATCAACAGTTACGTTGCACTTTACTTGTGTGAGAAAGGAGAGACTCAGTCATGACTAATCTGTCTGAGCAGAGACAGCAGTTCTGTTGCTGCTCTACAGCTGTTTGTTTTCCCGAGCAATAGGACGTGGGATGCCAAAGGAAAGGACGAGGTGTGTGTGCGTGTGATTCCGACCACTGGCCGACCGGTTTGCTCCGTGCTGTTACTCAGGAACATATCCTGGGCAGACACACACCCCCTCACAAACTCTGTAATATCTTTTTTATTCACGCTCCCATGCAGCCAGTCTGCCATCTCTGCTCTTTAAACTGTGATGGAAGGAATGAAGGCCAGCGTTTTCACTCTCTCTTACTCTCTCTCTCAAATACACACACACAGCGCCAGGTCCAGGCTCCATCACCCACATAGACACTGTGGCTACTGTCTGTTCCAGGCCAGAGCAGGAGCGGCCAGGGGAAGCAACCCTCCAAATATAGCCCCTATATGTGTCCTTGTGTAGTTATTAAGAGATTTACACCACCTCAAACGGCTGAGGTCAGGGAAATGATACATCCCACCGCTCTATGGTTGGAAAAAAAGAGAGACAGGCAGGAAAAAAATGATAATTGGTCAGTTTTTCTGCGGCCAGTGGTGGTCTAAGATGAATTGGCTGGCTCTTTAGGGATGAAAGTGATCATTCAGCTGCCCACAAACACACACACACACACACACACACACACACACACACACACACACACACACACACACACACACACACACACACACACACACACACACACAAACACTCTTGAGCCTAGCTGTGGATCCTGTGGCCCACTTTCAGCTGGCAAGGACACACTGCGTTTGGTGACACACTGTTCATAGCATCCAGCAGGGGGTTTAGTGGGCTGTGAGAGCGTGATTTTTAAGGGGAGCAGAGGCTTCATTCAAACAAGGCCTGTAGCTCATTAACCCAGGGCCCACAATTGCTGTTAACACCACTCATCAACTGAGAGGTGGCTCAAAACTTTCTTTTCCCCTTCTCCTCTTTTTTTCGCTCTGCCTTTGTCTCTTGGATACTGATAAAATAAACCTATCAGTAAGACAGCACAATCACATTTAATTCCTTTCGCCTTTTACAAGACATTTTGTTTTGATTTTTACATGTAGCTACTAAAAAAAATTAAACTTTTATTTCGTTGAACTTGCATCCACGTAAATTTTGCAAGGCAACTGTGATAAGACTCTGTAGTTCCTTCTACTATATGTACAGTCCATAATAAGTTTGGCCATACAGGAGTTCTTTGATTCTGAGTTAAACTGTTTGTTTATCATTAACATGTACCTCCCTGCATGTGGTTTAAATCATGGGACAGCCCTACTTTGAACCTTATTTCTTCCCCGCACATTGACTCTGATTGAAAGAAAACAATTATTTACTGTAGAAAAGTTTTAATGACTCTCTAAAGCATTACAGTCACGGCCAGGGAAACAGAACCTGTATCCACCAGTTAAACCTTGTGTTAATACGCTCTCTTTGGCCAGTTGACCCTGACTGTAGCCGCAGTGTGTCTGCGCCGACCGCCGACATTCGACTTCTATGTACTCTACAGGGCCGGGGGCCAGAGGGGTGCGAGCGCGCCACACCATCCCCATTTCAGAGGGGTTTCTGTGGTTGGATGAATATTTAATGTGTCAGGGTGCACTTAGGCAAGAATGCCCTTGTTTTCCTCTCTATGATATCATAACCACAAGATAGAGCTGGGAGATGGGGGCCAATGCACACATGAGGCCTAAACAGCAGCGCTCAATATGCACCCCGAGCCAAAATGGATGCTAAAGGTTGTAGATTTACTAGCCTCCTCTCAGAGTAGCGGTCACATCATCTGAAAGCATTATAGAAGTCTATGAAGAGCAAATAAAATGCTTGATATAAAATGTCTGGTATTAACGATGTACTGAAAGGCGATGGCTGTGTTTTGAAGAAATAGGTGTGCCGTTCTGAGCCCTGCTTTGTTTTCTGTGAGTGTTTGTGTCTTTTTATTTCCTGAGTGTTTTATCTTTGCTGCAGCAAAACCTGAGATGTTGCTTTGCTCCTTTGCCCCTGTGCTTTGAAGCACATGGGAACAGGTTCAAGTGTAAGTGATTTGAAAAGTG
The DNA here is from genome assembly GCF_016859285.1 of Xiphias gladius. Lineage (NCBI taxonomy): Eukaryota > Metazoa > Chordata > Actinopteri > Istiophoriformes > Xiphiidae > Xiphias > Xiphias gladius. The sequence goes on along the minus strand of NC_053409.1, from coordinate 9,036,083 downwards.
TGAAGTTTTTTTTTGTTTTTTTTTTTTCTTCATGAGATTGCACCTGGTGCTCTAGGACCAGACCACATGAATGGTAAACTCCACTGATCCTTGCCCAGCCTTCCATCCACAAAGCCACTATCAGCTCAACACAGAGACAGTGTTTGCTCAGTAAGGTGACAGCCAGGCCTTCGACACTGACACCACAGCTAAATGATCACCCAATATGAACTGTTTCCTTCCTTCACCCCACACTTTTTCTCTACTTCTCCTCTCTTTCTCTGGCTGTTTGTCCCTGTCTCCATTGAAAGAAAGAAACATATGTTCCCGTCCAAAGGGAGACACATTAGACACAAGCTCTTTTTAGTGAAGGGCTGGGTGCTTTTTCAGGGGCAAAGTGAAACCCTATCTGGATGGCAAAGGGCAATACGTGCTTTGGCCGCAGCCCAAGTCTGCTCTGAATATATTTGAAGTGTAAATATTTGTATTTGACGTATAAATGGACTTGATAGGCCCCTGATAACAGACTAGAATTGATTTGGAGTGATGTATCACACTTAACACTGAAAACTATATCTAGACTGTAAAGTACGGTATAGGATTACATACAAAAATGTCTGGGCAGTGTAAGAAGCACTTCTGATACTAATATGATGGCAACTGATTTTGATATTTTTCTAATAGCTTTTAGCTTTTTTGCTGTGTTGTCTTAATTCAGTATTACCACAACTTAAAATGCATCTAGCTTTCCCTTTAGGTTAGGGAAGCCCATGCTGTATGTACTAATGTATTGAAAGTTAAGTGTTGAAAAGATGTTAACTTGAAAGTAGCATCCTTGTAAGACTTCTGAAAAACCAAAAGTGCGATGTGGGGCGACAGTTGAGCATATGCTGCAGCGAGGCCTACTTGCTTGTGAGCAAACTTCCGTTTGCCCTCAACAGACACTTGGGACGTTTCAACATCTGTTGAGCAAAGCCTTGTACACCTGTCTTCCTCTTCCTCCTCTCTAGCGGACCTGAACCCCCTATGTTCTCGTTCCCACCCTGCTTCTTTCCACCACACTCTCTTATACTTCCCTTTTCGTTCTATTACTAGCATCAGTGCACAGCTCAAAAAGCATCCCTGCAGCAATGTTTCTGGCACCGTGTTTCCCATGGCCACCAATCACACAGTGGGGTATTTACAGTGGGGCGAATCAAAGTTCTTGTTTTGAGGCTGACCCTGTAGGATGTGGGTTTTACCCTTGGCTGGTGATTGTGGCTGTCTCGTCTGGGCCTAAATGAGTCGATGCTAGCCACACACAGACATTACACTACTTTACACCCATTTACATAATACTTGCGTAACACTTTCAGTATGAATGCATTGAGTTTTACAACGATATCGTTTCCATGGATTGGACTGTTTATTTCTCTGGACATAAACTAGGTATGAGTTGAAGGGTTTGTCACGAAAATGGAAGCATTGAATACAGTAGCAATGGTTTTTTATTTTTTCTCTGGAGACATTATTTCCATCTAAGTTTTCAGGAGGAGGTCAGCAAAAGTTTTGGCACTGTTTTATCTGTAGTTCACCCACTGTGGCAACAGCTGCAGGATCATCTGGTCCCTTAGGCACATGCATCAGCCTCTCTCTGGGGACATCAGCAGTGTGAAAATCCCCCTCGCAGGCCTGAAAACAAGCTGCTCACAGCGGAAGTTGCTACATGAGACTGTTTGAGCAAAGAGCACAGCCTTCCTTTTCTGATAAGGGGATAAAGCTCTTTGCGTGTCTATTTGTGTGTGTGTGTGTGTGTGTGTGTGTGTGTGTGTGTGTGTGTGTGTGTGTGTGTGTGTGTGTGTGTGTGTGTGTGTGTGTGTGTGTGTGTCTGTGTGGAACAGAAGCAGTGCCACACAAGGACAGCCCTACAGCCAAGCAGGTTGAGGCAGGCAAAGGAGAGTGAAGGGGTGCCAAAATGAGGCCCAATGCACCCGGATTCTCTAACAATATAACAAGGCCCGTAGCATGTTGAGTGCAATCATCTCTCTTTTGTCCCACCGTTCTGTACTTTGTGTGTTTGTGTGTGCGAAACCATGTAACTCAGGGGTTGAGGCATGTTGGGGGTGATATGAGTGGGGTTGTTTTCAGGCCTTTTTGGCTGCTTGCCTGCAGACTTCATAGATTTCCCCGCACTGCTGCTGTTGCTGCTTTGGCCTTGTTGAGCACAGAAGGCCTATTTGACTGCGGTGACAGATCATATTAAAGCAATAAGCTGCTTTGAGTGTGTTATTTTAGTTCTAATGGTGAATGGGGTTGTTGTGCATGTGTGTGCATGTTTGTGTATAAGTGTAAGACAGGTTGTTCTAAGCAGCGAGATGCTGGGGAAAGGTGGGGGCCTCACAAGGTTGTGGGACAGGAAGACAAGCTGCTGCTGTCGCATACATCAATGCAACGCCAGCAGATGTGTCAAACGGCTTCACGTTCACACCTCTGTGCATACGAGCTCACACACAATAATGTGCAACACGCATGCATTTGCCCTTAAACACGCACACACAGTTCCTCAGAATGACAATTGATATTCCAGGTGGGTCAAAGTGAACGTGTGAAATGTGAAATGTGTGAATTTTCCACTGTGTAGGCATGCCCTTTTTTTTACTTTCAGTACTTTCTCTAAGGTTATCATGGTGGACTGCTGCAGTAATGTTGAGGTGATAAAGACTGACCTCTTTTCTGTGATGTTTCCAGCCTATTTTGAAAAGTCAAAACTTCCCTCTGTGTTTACCCAGAGGATTACAACCTTCTCTGCTCCTGGAAGCAAAAGAAAGATCATGCTACACCTATTATTTGCTCACTGTTCCTAACCATTAAGGCTTGAAGAAATAAATATCCAAACCACAGGGTGGTGGTACACAGCGTCTTTTCCAGTAACCAGCAGGTGCCTTCTTCCCTCAAACCGCCCCCACCTACACCCCCGCCCCCGCTGCCCCAGTGCAGAAAACAGTTTATTGTCATAATGCAGCGGGGGAGAAAATATTCCTCCACTCATGGGCCATTTATTTTTCTAAATGCAGATCGGAACTTTTATTGAATTACAGCTGAAAGGTCGTAATGGCTCCCTCCTGTATGGGTCAGTGTAAATAAGGAAGAGTGAGCACATACAGAGTGGGCATTTTACTTCCCTTCATAGGTAGGTAAACAGGAAAGACGCTAGGCCAGTGAGTTTAGGGGGGACTGGGTAGGGAGTAGATGGAGAGAGAGAGAGAGCGCGAGAGAGCTGAGTAGCAGCACTGGCCCAGCTTCTCAGTTGATTCTGAGAAAATGTTTTCTACTTGCATCATCAGATTGAAGCGCTGTCTGGTGCCTCTGTAAATAATTCGGTAATTCCTAGTGTGTCCTGCTGTTCTATCTGGCGTCACCAAATATAGGGCGGAAATTTTTGTCTGGGTGGAAAAAGAAAGGGCATTTCACCCCAAGGCCATTGTGTGTCTGTCTCTGACAGTCATCAGCTGGCCCGAGGAGGAGACATTGCCCTGTTTCAAAATGTTAGACAATGTTCTTCTTTTTTCCTGTTTTTAGCAGAAACTTGTGCATTGCCACTGCAGCAACATGCCGAAGAGCAAACAGAGGCAGCGAGGGGATAAAAGGAAACAGAGTGCCAGTAATAGACTATTGGGTATATTTTCTTTGTATCTCAGTTTAGTCGAGGTATTTAGACTAATTAGCTCTGCTTTCACATGAAAGCTTAAGTAAAAAAGCCTAAGTAGGATTACCAGCAGCTGTGTTCTTGTGTGTGTGTGTATGTGTGGCCCTCAAGGGGAGTTGCCCTCAAAGATCCTAGATGTGGTTAAGGTGGCAACAGTGGTCAAAGAGCTTCTATCTTAGTCCTTTATTTACCCTCCCATGACAAAATTTGATTATATTACAGATGCTTTCATGTCGGTGCTATTAAATTTGAATGCCTGACAGCAACAGTCCTGCAATCATTCATATTTAAAATAAAGAGGCAAAAAATGTCTTACAAAATAATTAACAATGGAGTGTCTTTGGCTGCCTGTAATGCATAGAGATCCCGCATGACCGCTGGAGGATACTGTCCTCATCCGTCACCAATAATCACAAGCCACAGACCTCAGAATGTGGTGGAGGTTTTATCCCAACATACAAGTTCCTCGCTGAAATCAGTCCAAAACCCGTTCAACGTACACTGCTGCATTCCAGTGGATTTATCAGTTGACCAATATTTGCTCTACTTCTAATCACTGAAGCCAAGTATGATGCGCCTGGAGTGACCCCCGGGAGGAGGAGGAGGAGGAGCGCCACAGTTGACGGCCTCCGGTCACTGCAGACGTCAAAGAGTAATTTCTCGGAAAAAAGACACAAAATCTGCCCCTTATCTGTTCCCATCTGTCTGTGAGTGGTATTGAGGCAGACTATCTTCTCTATCAAATCATAAATTAGTCGGTCATGAGTTTGATTGTTGAGGCTAACCACTATCACTATTTTTGTGTTTGCGTACTTGCGTGCGTGCGTATGATTATGTGCACAGGCCACTATGTCTCCAGGTCATACATCTTAGAGTCCTGGCGAGCCATTAGCAGTCAGGAAAGCACCCGGTGTCAGACATGCCACTGTTTTTCCCCTCCCCTGGCACTGATACACCTGTAGGCCTTTCTTTCAAAGACACCCATCTCCATTTTCAAACATCAAAGTCGCCTTTGAGAGAGCAATTCGCACCAAGGGGGAGCCTTTCATGTGATTTGTGGAGCATGGGCGTGGCTCATACAGCCGACTTAAAGAGATGAACGCACCTGGCAGGTGCATGAGCTGAGCACCCACACACGCAAATATATACACAACAACGCGCATGCTATCTTTTTGTTTACTTTACAGAGAGACTGCAATATCACAGGAAAAATAACACAGCAAATGTCATTGTTTGTCTATTTGCATACTCTGTACAGTCTGTGTGCCAAATGCAAATAGAATCAACCCGCCAACTCCAACAAGCACCCCCACTGCTGCTGCGGCGAGTCCCCCCCCCCCATGCCTGCCATTCTCTTCTCTGTGTGAACACACCCAGCCAAGCAAATACAGGCAACAAAACACGACAGCACTTGTGTGATTTCGGTGGATGCGTGGGACTATGGGTGTGTTTGACTTCTATCTGGACATATGCAGTTTATAGGTGTACGCATTGACCTTACTGGGGTACAACAGGCCTCCACATCCCTTAACATTCAGCAAACAACTGTTCTATTCTATCAGTTTCTCCAGCTTTCTTATCAGCCCACAGACCCCTGGGTGGGAACAAAACAGGTCTAAAAGATTTTGATTTTCACGAAAAAATGTAGTTTTCTGATTTGCCAGTCAGAACATTCAGTACTAGTGAAGTAACTTAAGCGACACACACACAGATTTTAACTTTGATACGTCGATTTTCAGACGCGGCTTTGAATTTGTCCTCAGATATTCACAAAAATTCTTATGTCAATTTAGAAATCATTGCTGCACACATTCTTTTTTTTTTAATTTTCAAATATTTTCTGCACATCTGCACAAATTATATCTGTTTGTGCAACTCTTTTTTTTTTTTTACACGTTTACAAACTTAAGTTTCAGTGAACTTCTAAACAGTATTTCACAAGCTCAAAATATTTCTGACCCTTTTTTTAATCTCTCTGACCTGCGGTGAGCAAACAGAGGCAGCGAGGGGAGAGTTGAGGTGAGTTCATCTTTTCTTCCCGGGGACTGATTTGTTTCAGGTTGAGAGATACAGAAATACAAACGGCCCCTCCCCCATGGGGGAAATAGGCAGCGGCTGATGTCATATATAAGTGAGGGAGTGAGAAGGGCACCAAAAATAAAGTTGTGGGATTAATTGAGAATAACCCTGCAGGGTGCATCGAGAGTGTGAGTGGTGTTGCAGAGGCATCTGATACCGGCAACAAACAGGGAGGGTCTTGACACTTACGTCTTTTGCTCTGTTTTTTTTCGAATTTCTAACTCGGCATGCTCTCTCTTGTTGTTGGATGAGGCATAATGTTAAAGCTGCTGCCCAGACAGAAGCGGAGGGAGAGTTTTCATCAACAGTTGCAACAGTTGTGTTTCCAGTTTGGCCTCGACAGAAGTTTAATAATAAAGAATAAAAGGCAGAAGGGGGGGTGGGGGGGTGGAAGGGGTATGGTGACGAATGCCGGATGTGTGATGAGGAAATCAACAGCAAGGGAGACAAAAATACTTAGCTGAACATTTAGCCTACTTTCTGTTCAGGAACAGAAGGCTGTCTGTGTGTGTCTATGTATTTATATCCATTTATGTGTGTGTGTGTGTGTGTGTGTGAGTGTGGATGCTTGGTCATCTGTGAGTCTTTTTTACAGCTCAAGTGTCGTCAGAAAAGCACGGTGCTCTTTGTTACATTGCTGAAGGCGAGCCACCGTTGCCGTCCTGTCCATCAGGTTCTCCTGACTGGATCAGTAAACATTAATAAAACCTCCTCTCCCCCGGTGCCAGCTCCCGCCGCTGCTTGGCTGGCAGCCATGCAAATGCCGGCCCTGCACAAACAGCCTGTAAAGCCCCGTGCAGGCCGGCTCCGCGGCCTGCCAGCCTGCGGACAGGTGAACGCAGCATAGCCAAGTCTGGCTTCGGGCTGTCTGCTCTCTCTCTCTTCCCCTATGAATGCTAAGGCTTAGACGCACAGGCAACATTGTGCGGCATTGTTGGTGAAAAATCAAGAGGTCAAAGCAGCGTTGGAATATACGAGTGTTTCTGGGGATGAGATTTATAATGAAAAAATGCAGTTAGTTTCATGTGTTAGCAATAGTGCCTCTCGGCTCTAGACGTTGTACAGCTGATATAATGTGGTGCCCTGTGGTTAGAGAAGAATGTGATTATTTTTATGGTCCTAATGAGGTCTGAATGGTAGTGTGTGTTCCTGTGCCGGGACATGACTGATATTTTACTCTTAGAAAGTGCCTCTTGTTAAAATAAGAGAGGTCCTTTATTTCATCTCACAAGTGATTTCTATTTTGAGGCTAAAAAGCCCTTCAGTACACCACATTGGACTGAAAACTCGGCTCAGATCTGGCCACTCATTCAAACCAAGACAATGACCAATATAAATATGATGAGTTTCCAAATGTTTATTCAATTAATCGTGATCAGCTCTTTGAATTTCCTGGTATATGCTGGATCTGTTTAACACTGCAGAGTAACTGGATGTTTTATTCATATTTCAGATAAGATTTGACTCAGTATTTTAAACATTTGCACAAATCTTAGTCACCAGGGGATTCATCTGAAGTAGGTCATAGGTCATTCAAATCCTCTCCAGATATATTCTTTAAAATCAGCCCTTGCAGAAGTTTATTTTCTGTCATTCTACGAATTCCCTCTCAGCACCGCGTAACAGAGTTTAACGGAGCCCTGAATTCCCGCTGCCCTATATTAAACGGTGTCACTTCATAGCGCCCAGCGCCAGTGTAAAAGTAGCGCGGCCACGCTGACGCCCCAGCTGAAGCTGTAACACGCCGACAGACAGACGGGAGACAATCTTAATGTACAGAGTTATTTCAAGCCGAGCCTCTTTTTCATGAGAATGCATCTTAGCACAGGCCCACACGCTCTGGTATTTTCTTCTTTAAACAAAAGACAATCAAATTGAAACCATCCACACATTCACATATGCAGTGTTTATTATTATCTCGTCCCTCCCTCCTTCACAGTCACTGTTCTCTTTTATAAATCTGCAAATAGCCTGGTGGAGGGGGGGGGTGATGGCCCTTTCTCTGTGCCCCTCAGCTCCCTCTCTGCCAGCCGTTTCCCTCCTCATCTGACACTTGCTGCCACCCTCTCTCTCTCTCTCCCTGCTGTGGTCTGTTTTGACTGGGCCAAATCGTCCCTCTCCCAAATAGCCCCCCTCCACCACCGCCCAGAGGCCCCCATTACAGACGCCATCTCTCCACAGGTAGATCGCGAGATCCCCGCCATCTTGTCTGTCCCGCCTCGAAGCTCCCGGGAAATCCGCGCACGCCCGCCTCCCTCGGCAAAGACCGACTGGTCTGATTAACGCCGTTTCTCCACCGTCCCTCACACCAGCAGCATCAAACCGCTGGAGGGTGGCGCTAACAGCTCCGGCACGCGAGCCTCCCTGCCAGGGCTAACGGTGGCCAGAGTCCGCTTATGCGGTCGGGCAGGTAGGACCCTTCTGACCAGCGCTGGGGGAGCTGGGGGTTGAGGGGCCGGGAGGGAGGAAGAGGAGGAGGAGGAGGAGGAGTGGGCTTTCACTGAGCTGAGCCACCTGCGGCTTGGAGACTCACTCAGCTCCTCTTAGTGGTCTTGAGTTATGCCTTAATATGCTTTACAGTTTCCTCTGACTAGGGCCGTCCCTGTGCCCATACTGCGCGCACACACACACACACACACACACACACACACACACACACACACACACACACACACACACACACTGCACTACTCTACTTGTGAGGACAATATACTGCGCTACATTCAGTCTCTAGAGGCTTACTATAAGCACGACATGTCGAACCTCGGCCTTCACCTGGCCCTCATTCTGATCTTAAACCCCCCAACAAGTCTTAGCCCTAAGGTTTAATCGAGTGGAAACCGTATTTTTCCACGTGATCGTGGGAACAGATTTTTGCCTCCACAGTGTGAGGAATATATAGCCCACACACACACACACACACACACACACACACACACACACACACACACACACACACACACACACACACGTTATCCGACTTTCTAGCAGTATCACTTTGTAATTATATCACCCGCGTTCGACTCATGCAGTCCTTCAAGCCTGTAGAGATACTTACACCCCCGCTCTCAGAACAGCGAAGAACTGCCCCCACCGAGTGGCTCCGCGGCGCTCACATCGCACCACGATGCTTCTTAGCAATAACAAGAGTAGTGTGTGTGTTCGTGTGTGTGTGTGTGCGCCTGCATGTACTCACTGCGCGGTTCCCGGGGTCCATCCACGGTGACTTTGATGGCGCGGTGGTAGGTGGCCACCTGTGGCGGTCCGGTGAACACGGTGATGGTCAGGGTGAAGCTCTTCCCTGCAGCACAGCAACATGTCCGTGAGATTTATGGGAGACATTTCACCTTCTGTTGTGGCCTTTTCGAACTATCTGTGCAACCCTTTTTTCCCGCTTGTTTGTAACAATGCCTCGCTTGTTCAACCTCCGATCACCACCTGCTTTTGTTCTTCTGCAGCCTTTGAATTAAGGTTTTTTCAAAAAATAAATGAAATCAATCAATAGATGAAATAATTAAAAAAAAACAAAAAACTGCGGGTACAATTTAGATTATTGGGAGAATGTGTTTCCAGATTGTTCTTATAGCGACAGCTTATTGTGTTCAACGACACCAGATCTTGCTCCCATCTCCATCAGAGTCCTTGCAAAAAAGGCATCTCGCGTTGAAAAGCGAGTGCGTGGGAAGACAGACAAAAAGAAGAAGAATCCTCGGGCGGGGTAGCCGAATACAGAAATGAAAGGTGTGGGCTACTTTTTAATTCGAAGACGAGAGCCGTTTTCCAGTCATCAAACCACATCTATTTTCACTTCAAATGAGGTATAAAAGGCCGGAGAAAGGCCAGAGAAGACTGCGGGGAATGACAGAAATGCCTCCTCTAGATGAAGATGTTTCAGGCTTTTAAGGTCATTTTTAGTTCACGATATTTGGTTATTTACCCTAGAGAAATGGAGAGGTTTGGATTCACTCAGTACAGTGTGGAAATGTTGCAGCGCGCCCGTGCATTTAGCACAACACCCTGCAAATAGGTCTGTCGATGTGTCGATTTAATTTTTTTTTTTTTTCCCTTAACCTGCAGCAATTAAACACACCGATAAAAATAAAAAAAATAATACTTCGTGGTGGCGGGGATTGTTTGACAGATTGCCCCGGGACACGAATTACGAGGTGGTTTTTTTCTTTTTTCTTTTTTTTTTTTTTCATCCTCGCCTCAGATTTACACCAAGTGGATAATTATTTGCAATCCCGGGGATTAGGAAAATTAGGCCGCAGTCACACTGCAACCGTGCACCGTGACGCAGGCCAGACATTTCAGATGACACCCTCGAACGTCAGTTGGCAAAGCGCTGGCACCCGCCGTGCCCACACCTAAACGATTCCACATTTGTGGTTTTGATCTTTGTACTACACGACAGAGATCGGGCCAAAACTGGCAGGCATCCACCTCCAAGCTATATTTTAGGGGAGAAAAATGGACGACAGCTTCCTGGCCGTGCGACATATTCGGTGATCCAGACGTTTAACGATGTTTCACGTTCACTAAAAAATAATAGCACGCTATCAGTTGTCAGTCCGCTTAGACCCAGAAATATAATCTATTATTATTATTATTATAATAATTATTATTATTATTATAAGCGCGTTTCCAAAATTTGCTGCAAATGGCATCGCCAGCAGAGACTTTGCCAGTCTCTTATGTGTGTGTGTGTGTGTCTGTGCGTGTGCTAGCTGGTGTGTGTGTGTGTGTGTGTGTGTGGGAAAGCGACAGAGAGTCTCCGCTCACCTCGCCCGCTCCTGCCCACGAAGCGCAGGTCGTTGAAGCGGGCCACCTGGTTCTTCATCACGGCCGAGGCGTTCCTCAGCTCGGCCGAGTAGTTCTCGTCGTTGCCGGCCATCACGGTGACCAGAGTCCCGTCGGGGACGTCGCCGAGAGCCACGACCTGTGCGCAGGAGAGAGCGAGCGGTCAGCCTGGGTCGCCGGACCAAATGCACGCAGAACGCGCGCGTAAAAACCGTATCCGGCGCCCGTATTAAACTCAAATAATGTTACATCTTCACCACAATGTCAGCAATTAACCAAATTATATAGCTGGGAGATTCCCTAAAGTACACGCCTCAAGCGTAGCCGGTTAGCATTTAAATATACATTTTATAAACAATTTTATGACATGCATGCCATTACCAACTCTGTTACTGTTGCGTATTTTTCCTTGCGCTCTCATCGGATCTGAGCCAAACACCTGATTTAAGCAAACCAAGGCTCGTTGCTGACACAAGCCACAAATAATTTACCTATAAAGCATCACAATAATATATAGTAGAGCAAAACGTAGCAGTGAAAATTGAGCTCGGATCTATTTGTTCAGACCTCTTGTAATTGGAGACCTCTTTTCTGCAATAATTTCTGGGCCGATTTTAGGGTGCTATTATTCTGTATGGCGGAGTTTAAAGCTAGTAAAGGAACAGCTTACCTGTACTTGTTAATAATTTTACATCCTACACAAATGCAATTTGCAGAGAGCAAAAAAGCCCAACTTCCAGAGCCCGCTCTTATTTATAGCCCGAATAACTTCGATGAAATGACCTCCTTAAAAAGTGATCTGGATGCTCTTAAATCAAAAAGTCGTTTCTCATGCGTTTCCCAGAAATAAAAAAAACACACAGTTTGCGTCATTAACAATCAAATATGATCAATGATATTTAGAAGCCATGTGTCTTGCCTTGAAAGCCACGGGGAGCGTCTTGTTGCACCTCCAGTGAGACGGGAGCACAGAGCAGAGGAAGTTTGGGCTGTCGGTCCGGACCAGCTCGCCGGCGTGGTCCGCCAAGACGTCCACCACGTTCCTCGTGTCCGGTCTTGACCTGAGGGGCCCCGGGGTGGCCATGGCCCCGTTGCCGTCTCCAATCTTACTGCAGGGGAAGGACGTGGAGGGCGGCGTGAACCGTCTGGTGGTGGGCGGCTCTACGGGAATATGCATCACAACAGCTTGGGTCAGTGCCACCTGACTGGTTTGTATCAGAAGAGCAGGACTCTCGGGGAGAAAAAAGAAAAAAAAGGGGGGGGTTTTTTCTTTCTTTCTTTCTTTTTTTCTCTTCTTTTTCCTCCAGGCGCCGATGGTCTCAGGAGTCCGCCGAGTGAGCGCGGAAGGATGGAGGCGAGAGCGCACTAAGTCTGAGCGGAGAGAGCCTCGCTACCTTAACAGAGAGCGTGAACTCTGGTGACTGTGCGCCTAGATCATCTGCACAGGATGCGTCCGCCTGAGGAACATCGGCGTTGCTCTCTCCTCGCTAACTTCAGACACAAGCCCCGCGCGCTCCCCTACTTCTCTCAGAGCCGAGTCTGTCGTCTGTCGCGGGTCTTATCTGTCCCACACTTGACGGACAGTGCCGACCGCGTGTGTACGATATGCCGACACCACCGAACTACCCGAGCTTTCACTCCGAAATCGCAAATCAGTCAGTGTGGTCAGATAATCCAGACGTGATGCAAAAAGAAGTTAGGCGGTCCTGCTTGACTGCCTTGCTCGACTAGAGTTCTTAAAACAGATGATCGCGACTGCCAGACGCCTCCTCAGACTCCGCTGGGAAAAACAACAACAACAACAACAACAACGAAAAAAAAAAAAAAAAAAAGAACCGTAAAACTCAAATTCTCGAACCCGAATATCTACAGTCAAACTGAAGTTGAAGTATATCAGTGTCCCTTTCGTGCGCAGAAGTTCTCGCAACTTTATCCTGGTTGGATCTTCCCACGAAAAACGAAAACAACGCTACTGTGGGATAGAGGGAATTGTCCTGTCGCTCCAGTTTCCTTTCAAGTTATCCGCTGTGGCAGGGCTCTGGGGCGCAGGAGGGAGCCGCGAGGCTGAACTGCCGTGCAGAGTGCCGCGATATTATTTTACCCGAGTCATTTTAGTGTTTAGTGCTCGGGAGTGTGGAAATGATCTCCACCAATGACTCTGCTGGGTTGGGCTTTCACCGGACCAATCAAACTCGCCGCTGCTCCGTCTGCCACCCCGTGCTGCTGTCACACACACGAGCTTAATTATTGATCCCTATCTGTGCTTTTTCTCGCTGCTCGCGTTTTTCTACACTGCACAGGCAGCGCGCGTCAACCGATGGGGAAAAATGCGGACGCACTGTGACATGTAAGGCAGCTGCTTTTGCAGAAGGGACCCTCGGTTTATCAGAACGCAATAAAAAAAGACTTAGATTTATTTGGACGCAAATTGATTTTACATTGGAGCCAATAATCATAACGCAACGTTGGCGAGGTGGAGCAACCATAAATGTGTTAGACATTAAATTTGATGGACTTTCAAGATGTAAAAAAAAAACACAAAAAAAAAAACATCCTGCTTTTGTGCAACACAACCTTTGTGTGGAGATTGCGAATTGCTAGTCTTTTAGGGAAGGCTCTAATATCATGTAATAACATAGAAAATAAAAGATCATCACCTTTATCCCAGTCGCAGTGATTTATCACTGCACCTTCTCTGCTCGGAATTTGAGCTGTTTATGATTTGCCTGAAGAAGGATTTAGACTGCAGAGGCCTGTGGTTTTACTCTCATTTATTCAGTTTTGAAAAGCCATTATATCTGTGGCGGCTTCACACCTTCACACCTCCAGGTGAATGAATTTTTTTTCATAAAATTGGAGTTAAGGGGTTTGGGACAGATTGGTATCACTTTAATGGGCTGAGTTCAATAAGAAAATGAAAGCAAACAAGCAAATTAGTTTTTTGCCCCCCACGTCAATCGACACAACAGAGTAATAAGTGCGTGTGCCAGAGGCTGAATTCATTAGAAGCCTGAAATGTTGAGGGTTGCATCGATGCAAACCCTTCAAAGCCCCCGCCGTGCTGCCTTCCGACACTAGTTGGCGCATTTGCCTTTTCAATCGCCGTCAGCTCAGCCAGTCTTCAGGGCAGACATTTCACATCTGCAGTGGAAAAGGAAACTTTTATCTGTGCTCTGAGAAAGTTGGATATTTGATTTAATTTCGACTCTGGTCGAACCAGCGAAACGAATCGCGTTTGTGAGGCGTTGTTGTCGCTGGAAGACGCGTCGGGAAACATCTGACCGCATCTACATTTGAGCTTTTGCCAGAATCACAATCAACTTAATTATAATTGTTGAGAAATGAAATTGTCCTAAAAATAGTGACAGTTATTCGTTTAATAACCGCACGGTGAAGCCATGTGCTGGATCAGAGTTAATATTTCCACCCCTAAATACAACATTTAGAGATTTCATTTATTCAGTGTTTTGTGTGTTTTACAGTAAATACACGAATAATTTCCTAAACACCGCTGAAAATCCTGTATACAAGACCTTGTTGGGTCTGGTGAGAACTGATGGAGTTTATTATTCATTACGATGGTTAACATTATTTTTTGAAATATTCCGGGACTTGACTGGTCCAGAAATTAATTAAAACATTCTGTCAGCTTCGATTAAAAAAAAAAAAACGACATAAAATGGCCTAATATCATTTATGCAAAAAGGAAATTGAAAATAAAAGAAATATTGAGCAAGTCATCTGGATTTTCCTTGAAGATCCATTTAAAATGCATCCAATCAATCGATGTTTCATTTTAATAATAACACATTTTATTGTCGTGCGTGCCTGCCTCTTCGTGTGTGTGTGTGTGTGTGTGTGGCGGTTTTTCAAGCTGTTTACTTGCACGAGAATAAATTAGGTGCAGTTAAGTGGCGCGAGGAGTCATCCGCGTGGCTTCAGATTTTCCCACAATTTCCCCCTAACGCACTGATCCAAGTCAGGGAGGCAGAGAGAGGCGCAGAGGAAAGATTTACAAAGTTAAAAAGACAACATATAGAGAATTCCTCATAGTGGAAGTGTCCAAATAAGGTGTGAACATTAGACCAGCCACAACATTAAAACCAGTCAGTAAAACCAGTTTAATGTTTTGGCTGAGTGGTGTGTATATGCCATTTTATTTTTCACAACAGCTGTGATTTGGGACCAAACCAGAGCCAGAAAAATCACAATGTCAGCGGTGGTGCAACGATGCAGTGTGCACTAATCCTTAAGGAAAAAGCACTAACACAAGTAGAAAAAAAACCTATGCAGTGTATAAACATTATTCCATACCTGTGTCTGAATTATCTGCTCGGGGAAAGTGCTGCTAAACATTAGTTCAAAAAATCAAATCTACATAAAACAGCTCCTACGTGTCTGTTCTCATTTTTTTAGTTTCATCGTATTTTTAAAAAAAAAAAAGTTTTTTTTTTTTTTTTTTTTTGGAGTGCCTCTTTTGAGGTCACAGAAATATTAACCTATAAGCTTGTGTTACACCCTGAAACTCCCTGTTTGCGTTCGCTTGGGTTTTAGGTGATCTAGGACAGTTGTTCAGTTAGGTGTGGGGACTCAAGGGGGTTAACAGGAAGTTTAAACAAAACAAGAAAACAACAACCCTATTTTATTTTATAAATTAGAAATGATACCAATCACAGACATAAAGACTATTTAAATTGTGATAGTAAAGCCATTACTGACATCCTCCGAGCTCAGAGCATATAACAGCAGAAACCCTCCTTTACAAGGTTCCCGGGGAAAGGCCACCTACTATGAGTCGGTTTGGCTGTTTTTTGACTTGAAAATGCAGGGTAACCCCAACTCACAGAACCTTATTTCACAGTCAGATCACTCCACGCAACAGCAGCAGCTAAACCTCTACAATCCTGACTACAAGAAATCGTCTCTGATCAGATCACCTATCATGTGGCCTCTATTTTGAGTAAAGCTCAGCTGGGACAATGACAATGCCAGTGATATTTTAGTCATCCTCCTGCCCTAGTTCATTATTAATATGTGACCACACGCCCCAGCTATACCCTGCTCAGCTGTAATGTGTGCCCCGGGCGCCTGTCACATTTAGACCTCTGCATTTCAACATGCAGTTTCTACAGTTTCAGCCGCACAGGCATTGAGGACAGAGCCCGCTGTGCCCCTGAACGATTTTTAATGATCCGGGTGGGTTGAGCCTGAAATCAAGACCGAACTCCTGCAGGACATGTGAAACCCCGAGACCCACCTCAAATGGGCCTCCGCATATATGATTCTTACCATTCGAGAATGAAAAGAAAATGGATCCTTCACATATAAAACAAGAAATTACAGCGTTGTTACTGATGGGTTACTCTGTGAGAACTTGACTAAGAGGTTCCCTTCATCACTGGTTTCCTGACCTGAGTCATAATGTACGCTCATAACATAAAACGGGGTCACTTCAGTACCAAAAAATGGTTGTTGGCCATAAAGAAACCAGGAAATCTTCCTATAGCACCACAGTCAAACCCTTCTAAATGTGTCATTTATAACACTGGAGAAAGCTAAATAAATTTGCAAAATGAAGTTTTACGAATCACAAGGTTCCTTGGAGTCTTTAACGAAGAACACTAAAGATCCTTCCTCTTCTGTGTGTATAAAACCAAAAGGAAATCCCACTTAGTTTAAGTTTAATGAATAATGACTCAGACTGTAAAGAATAAGACTAAGAGTATGAGTATGATCCACATTAGCAGATAAACCAGTGGAAACCTTTGGGCTCTGTAAACGTATACCTGACTCTAAATGCCACCCACACGGCTTTCAGTGCCACCTAAGTCACTTTGAAGATGGGGACAGTCTCAAATACGTGGAGATCCCTTTAAATTTTTCATTTTTTTGTACTGAATATGATCTATTAGCCTGTATAAACTGCCGGGCTATTTTCAGACATGCACACATAAGCCCTTGGATGGGTAGCTATTCATTTGGAAAAGGGGGCTATGGGGGCAATTAGAAATAGTTTGAGGTTCAGCGATGACATAAGACAAAGATTTCTATCTTTAGAGGAGCTGTGGCGGTCACACATTTCTGTACATTCACAAATTACAGGGCAAGCTTTGGCCCTCAACCCACTGAATGCATTCCTTCCGAAAAGTGTCTGCTCAAATTTCAGCCGGGGGTTTCTGCTCAGTGGAAATATGAGTGTTCTGAATGGACGACTTCTATGAAATGGAGTTTTATTCCTCTCGGATTAAATTAGCTCTACTTTGGGGCTTGGGTTATTTTTTTAAATTTTTTTTTATTTTTTTGAATGATGAATTCTGTGGTGGCTGCGGGACGCCAGGCTTGTTTACCGTTCCCTCCCTTTTTTTGAAACATAGCTCGCTACGAAATGGATTTTTTTTGCTCGATATGACAAGAGTGTCTGTGATTAGACTTCCAAGCATGATGTAAGTCACCAAAGCCATTTGTGCCAGTCCCCTCAAAGCGAAATCATATTCTAGCGTCGAAGTGTTTATATACACAAGTATATGGAGAAACTTTTAAACAACAGTGAGTGGGTACAGACTGTTTGGGTTTTGGGCTCTTGCTACTCTGATGGCTGATTCTCTCTCAAATTTTGATTACATAATGTGTCAGCACATCACAATTGGTGGTCATTTTTGTCCATTTTGATGTTCAGACAAGAAAATAGGAAACACATTGAACAATTTTGATCACATAAATTCTGATGTTATTTTTTCTCCACCAAGGCTGTCTGTGTTAGTTTTAAAGATCACTGGAATCCATTTGTGCGCTCAAGCTTTGTTTTAGCTCTTAACGACCTTAAAAAACTTTATTTTTATTTTAATTTCTATGGTTTACTTCTATAGTTTGTCCCTTGCAGAACTTTAGATATCCAGTAACTCATGAGAGTGTCAGGTCCCAATTTCAGATCCTTGGAGGCGTTTAGAGTATACATTATCCTAAAAGTGATGAAGAGATTGGTGACATTTGCAAACCCAGCAGCTAACTACTATGTAGGTGCGTTGAACTGAGCAGTCGCCAGAGGAGACAATGAGCACATTCATTTCATGCATCTTTAATATTCTGCTTACATTTTATAAAAGGTGCGGAGGGGAGCCAAGGGCTTATTAAAGCCCTCTGAATCAATTGAGCACTATAATGGCTGTTGGGGGACGACTCCAACTATGTTTTTATGTCTGTCTGTTGAATGTAAATGGACTTCTTAAAGACTGCCTTCATTTTCAAACGTGCCAAGCACATATTTTTCTAATTGACACGTCATTTCATACTGAACACATTATGCGATGAGTTTGGTAGTGGTGCCACTAGATGTTTCCCGATCTGCTAGAGTACAATTTTACATGAACTTTACTTGAGTATTCCCTTTTTATTCTATTTTACAGAAGGAAATATTGTATTTTTATTTTATATTTTTACTCTACTACAGTTATTTGACTGCTATTGCTAATAGTTATTTTTCAGTTTAAGATTTCACATAAAAAAAAACATTAAAGATTAAACCAGTCGTTCCGAATCTTTTTGGCTTTTAAAGTCAGTGTCTGTGAGTTCTGGTGTCTTATCAATAGCTGTGCCATCAAAAAGGCAGTTCCCCTCTAAAATTCT
Organism: Xiphias gladius; assembly: GCF_016859285.1. Lineage (NCBI taxonomy): Eukaryota > Metazoa > Chordata > Actinopteri > Istiophoriformes > Xiphiidae > Xiphias > Xiphias gladius. The sequence continues at coordinate 9,017,917 of NC_053409.1, read as the reverse complement.
CAAATGTTTTCATTTAGATAAAGGTTCAAGGCCCAAAGAAGTAAAATTATCCAGTATTCCAAAAAGCAAAGATTACAGAATAGTCAAAAACAATGAAAACAAATTTGTGTAGCAGAATGCAGTTTTTTCTTCTTTTCTACCCCATTAACCATCTCACAACACTCAGATTTCTCCTGTGACCCTTTGGAGGGTGGCCAACCACCAGGTTTGGAACCACTTGACTAAACTGACTGTTATAGAGTAGTTAAAACGAGCTCCAAATCAAAAAAGCCACAACTGTAAAATACTACTTGCGCATTGGTGTATCAGTATTAACAATCTAATAATATTGTTTATCAGTGACAGGGGCAATATTTCTGCAGGAAGGGTACTTATGATACTTTAAAGCAACTCTATTTATTAAATAAAAAATAAAATAACACAGTCTTCCCCTTGCAAATGAAAAATTTAATTCACCTTTAGTAAAATTAACTGTTTTTTAATTCAGTACACTCAGGAGTTTTGCTGCTACAACCTTACCTGGTCTGGTATGACCAGTAGCTTATTAGCTAATGTTAGCAAGCAGATTTTCAATATTGCTGTATAACTGACAGTTTTTGACTCTTCTCTATTTGTGCCTGTTACACTACATTATAGTATTTACTGTTATCCTGTAATCATCACCACTTGTGCTTATAGTAGCCGCTGCTTAGCAAAAGTTACTCAGTTTAAGTACATTTTGTTGATAATAATTTTGTACTTTTACTTAGGTACAATTGTAAATGCAGGACTGGAGTATTTTTACATTGTGGTGTGGGTACTTTTACTTAAGAAAAGGATACTTCTTCCACTATTGCTCCAGAGGGGGCTGCTACAGATCCTATTTGGTCTGTGAGCATAATGCAACTGCATGAACAAATATACCTCAGTCTTTAAAAAATCAGGACTCACTTCTGTCGTGTTAACAATGACCCGCAAAGTCATGAAAGGCACAGTGTGACACTCAGATGGGTTCACTGTGATTGGGGGTTGGATGTGGTCAGGCCCCCTCCCTGCTCAATGGCACACACCACACCCGAGGCAGGCAGGGGGAACTTGCCGTAAACCCCAGTGTCACGGTCGCTCCGCCCTCACATCATCCGTCGGGTACACTTACCCAACGATGACAGTCAGCAGCCTGTGATGTGGTTCGCAGGCCTGTTTATTCTTTGGAAACCCACTAAAAGTAGCATTGGATGGTAAGCTCACCAAAAGGCCCCAGTGCTATTATAGGAGCACTTTGGGTTGAGTTTTGATCTGGTGGGATTGTAAATAGGGCCTTGCCTTGCTGCGGAGCACCACTTTTGGGCTATATTGTTTAGTGTGACCTGAAGGAAGCTTTTTGATATTCAGGGTGATTTGTAACCTGGAACGAAATGTAAAGTCCAAAATTGATATGGCTTGTGGCATTTAGGGTTTTGTACTTCATGAGGACACCAGTTTATGTTTTTCATAATGTTGACGTTGATGGACAAAGGCCTACAAAATGTACACTGTTCTACTTTTCTTCATTTTACTGAAGGAAAGATTGTATTTTTTTCCAGGGTCTTTATTTACCCCTGAAAGTCAATATAACTTTTAAATCTAAATGAGACCCATAAATACGTCAACTCCCCCATTTTTCTTCAGTTGTGGTTTTTAGTGTGAGCTATAATCATTTCTCATCTTTCTTTGTCACAGTGTCTGACTGTCTATTTGTGTGTAACGACACACACAGATCCACATACACACACAAATGCACAGTGTTTCTCTTTTTCTGGCGAGAGCTTCTGATGCAAGGACGGCAATCTGTAATCTGTAGTAATTGCATGTTGCAGAAAAACATTTTTCCGCTGTGGTAATCGCTGCAATATGTGCAGTTGCGTTGCCAAAGTGACAGCACCCCCACCCCCTCCAGACACACACGTACCCACACAGAAGCTTACACACACACACACACACACACACACACACACACACACACACACACACACACACACACACACACACACACACACACACACACAGTGAGAGAGAGAGAAAAAGAGAGAGAGAGAGAGTATCTGGACTCATTCTGACTTTACCAAATGTGTCCAGCAAAAAGTTTGGAGACTGCTCCTCAGGATGGCTGGGGGACAAAGACAAACTGTTGTATTGTGACAAACTTGCAACCGCTAAGCAGTGCGCACAGACACCTGTGGTGCTCTCATGCTGCATTCACCTTGTGCAAAAGATTTACAGTTCCTGCTAGTGACAGTTTAACTGCCATGCAGCCCTGGTGCCAGAGCCCTGCCAGAGCCCAGCTGCCACACACAGATCAGGGGAGAAATCTTTCACAGGAGCCACATCAATTCACTCTCCGTGCTCCTTTTTAACAGTTATAACACATTACAAGCAGGTGATGAAATTACCCTGAGCATGTCTAAAACTAATTCCCTGATAATACTTGGAAATTCGTCTCAGAGAATTGAAATTTTTTTCAGAGTTCCTCCTGATGAGTGGAAGTTGTCTAGTGACGGTCTTTATCTGAACCTTTGAGGCACATTTATCAAACAATTGCCTACCATTTCACCACTCTGACACCAACATCTACTCTACTCTGTTGGACTGCGGTGCAGGTTTGTGAGGTCATCACCACCGTGAGATTGAAGGCAAACTATTATGTGTATTGAAGAAGACAGCACGTTTTACTTGCTCTTCTCACTGCCTCAGCAAATAATCTCTCTCTCCCTCTCGCTCTCTCGCTCTCTTCCTCTCTCTCTGTCATTGCAGCTCGGCAGCGCCGCACATTTATGATATCATTACCCACTGCGTCATCACCCCTTTGCTCAACAGAGCCCCAAAATATGTCAGCCCAGTTGGGCTTTCCTACGTTGCACTCGTCTACGTGTAACCACACACACCTAGAATAAGGACAAGTAATGCTCAGAGACATTTATAGATACACAGCACAGACACCAAGATTGCAACCAGACTGTGTGTGCAAACCTTTTTCTCTCTGGGCTGCTACTCTGACTGCTGAAGCCATCCAACCTCCCAGCAGTTGAACTTCCCTGTGTCTCTAATGGAGTCTCTCTGTCAGATCAAACAGCTCACACTGACGAGGAGAGGAGACAGATCGCAGCGCTGGAAGCCATTCAGTCTGACAGCCCGAACACGTTTGACTGGCAACGCAGTCTGTGTCTACTCTTCCATCGCTAGAGATCCCAAACAAATATAGTAGCGCCACCAGAGAGGGGAAGAGGGGGTAAAGAGCAGGGAGGGGGTAAGGGAGCCCGAGCCTGTCGGCTCAGAAAAGAAGTTGTGAGGCGTCCCTCTCACACAAAAGCAAAGCTCCATAGCTCAGTCTTTTCTCAAAATGAAATCGCATGTGAGCCGAATATTAGGAAGTGCGCATGGCTTCCAGCAACCACCAAGCCATTATAGCAGAGCCTGTAAACCACATTTTTCACCAGCAGACAATGCCCCTTTGTGCTTGTTGTGTGGCTGTCCCCTCTCACTGGAACCCAAAGAGGAACCCTGTATGTTTAAAAACTGCGGAGATTAGAGTGAAGATGTGAAGAAAAGTGATGAAGAGGAAGTGTCAGTTTTAGATCTCTGGTTAATTAGTGGCAGTCATGTCAGGAGGGGCAAGCAGGACACTCTGCCCTCATTTAGCCCCATGGCAAGCGGGACCTTTGATGTGGTTGCATATGGAATGCTGTTGTTCATTCCTCCCTGCAACAAAGCCACATGTTTTTATTTTCTGAGACTAGGTCCCTGTTCCTGTGAAGGAACATGTTGAGGTGTGTAACGAATGAAATGAATGACGTGAAGGCTAACCGATAAAACACAAGTCAGAGAGGGCTTTGCCAAGCAGGCACTGGGCCAACTGTATTATTCTTAGCTGCATAATGTATTCATATTCAAATGGTCAAATGTATGATGCTACTGCACACACACATTCAAGCTTACGTGGACACACACAAATACACACAGTGTACACATCTCCAACTTTTCAACTATTGTCATCAATGTTTGTCCCTTTCAGCTCCTTTCATCACTGTTAAGGGACTCTTTCAACAGGGGTCATTCCAGGTTCTGTCACACTCATTCAAGTGCAAATGGACTTCAAAGAGCCCCCAAATATTGAATTTGCATTTATTTTCCTCTTCAGAGGGGTTCGGCCTCCCGAGCACCATCTGACTCACCGCAAAATCCAACCAGATTCGAGCAGGAACCCGGTGCTGGTTTCCTGACAAGTGTCCGTGCCACTTTCCTCTGCAGACGTGAGACAACTCTTGGAAAGTACTCAACTGGCCTTCAAGGCTTCTCACCGTAAGGAAACAAGGGTGTGGCAACTCTCAGCTTGCATGCCAAGGAGCTCAGGAGAGCAGTTAGACACATAATACTATCATCCCTCATAAATCTAATCTTTTGCACAGTAAGTGATTATTGGCAGTCATTACAATTGATTTCAAATTAAATCAAAAGAAAATGAATCATCTCCAAATGTCACTGAGCCTTTCTGCAGCAACTGCAGAGAGTCACTGCGTTGCATGCAGCTCTGTTTCTGTGATGTCTTTGGGCTTGACTCCCAGTTCTAGATTAAGCAAACCTAATTGGAGGCTAAAACTTATTTTCAGTGAAGTCCCTCCATTCAAATCATTACTTGAGTCAAAGCTTTGGCTTAATTGGAGTCCAGTAAACCACCCGTGTGTCCAAAGTGACCGAATGTTTCCTCTCATCATCTCCGTCGCTAATCAGTAGTGGCGTTGCCCATGTACAGTTAGCACCTTGGCCACGTGGAGCTCGCACAGTAAGGCAGGACTTTCTCCTCTTTGACTCAGAGCCTGAGGTGTCCACTGAGGCTTTGCTGTAACTGCACACTAATCCCCTGATTGCCGTGTTTAGGCCCAGCACGTTGCTGCTCCACGTCAAAGCGGCTGCGGCTAACGACGAGCTAATGACACAACGATGACAAGGAGCGTTTGTAAACCCCATCAGAAGCCTGGAGTCTGGCTGCCTGGTGATTAGGTTAATCAAACTATACTGACTGAATGACTGGCTAGCTTTCTGCCTCTTATGTCATCACACTGATTAAAGGGGAAAAGCTGTGCTCAAGTCCATCAGGCACTTCTGACACAAATGTCTTTCTGCCAGGTTGGCAGTGTTAGCACAAATAGCAGTCATGCTATAAAGTGGAGACATGAGGGGACTCCCTATTTCATTGAGGACTAACTTAATGTGAGTGTTATTTTGCTTCAACATGACAGAATGTGTAAAGATGCTGTTTAGTTCATGTTACCCTCCTGACTACAAACAAATATATAATTCTGTAACAAGTCACATCTATCACCAAAAATCAAGCTTCTCGGTGCAACAGATGTCCCTTAAAATGCAAAGACCCTTTCCAAGTCACACTTTTCACTTTGCAGGCAGTGAATTCAACAACGTTGTATCTCATAGGAAAGGCTCACAGGTTAGAAACTCTCAGTCCTGTCAGTACAAGAGTAACCGCAGTACACAGTAGTCCGTTAAATATTTTTTTAAGCACAAGACATACATTTTCACTTTATAAAATCAAGAAAGCAGTCACTGATATTTTTCAGTTAATTTCTCTGCTCTTTAGTCACCATGTCAGTATTTTTGCTGGACTAAGGCATCGGGAGACCATATGTTAGTCCTGACCAGCTATTACAGTGAGGTCAGACTGCATTTACAGGGGAAAAACGTCACAGTCATCATTTTGACATGCACTGCTCCTCTCTGACTCAGCATGGGGAAAAACTCAGGCGGTGGACTTCTGTGGGTGAGCATGTGTCGCCTGTAGCCTGTATGTGTGTGTATGTTGGTGCATGTATACGATAAAGTTCTCTGTGCATTTGTGCTTGTGACGGCAGCATCTGCGACCGTGAGAACAGTGTTTGCAGCAGACAGAGTGACCTCACAGCAGACAGACTGTGGAGAAGAGATGGAAGGGACACTTCTGCTGCACAGCTGAGGGGGAATCCCTAGCATAGTGTTTCCTACTGAGCCAATACAGAAGTGAGCAGCTGTAGAGAAAGCTGTTGCGATTCAGGGATAATACAGTTAGGTACATAAGTAGTTGGAAAGTGACACAATTTTTGTAATTTTGTCTCTGTGCACCACCACAGTGGATTTGAAAAGAAGGGGGTCAAGATGTGACTGAAGTGTGGACTTTCAGCTTTAATTCAAGGGGTTTAACAAAAATATTGCATTAAACCTTTTAGGGAATTACGGCCTTTTTTATACATATTCAATCATTCTCAGAGGCTCAAAAGTAATCGGACAGACCAACATAATTTAAATACAAGGATTATTTTTAATACTTGGATGAAAATTCTTTGCAGACTTTGACTGCCTGAAGCCTGGAACCCATGGACATCACCAGATGCTGAGTTTCTTCCCTTGAGATGCTTTGCCAGGTCTTTACTGCAGCCGCCATTAGTTGCTGCTCGCTTGTGGGTCTTTCTGCCCTCAGTTTTGCCTTCAGTAAGTGAAAAGCATGCTCAGTTGGGTTGAGGTCAGGTGACTGAATATTCCATTTCTTTGCCTTGAGAAGCTCTTGGGTTGCTTTCATAAGCTCCATATCAGTTTTGCAGCATGTGACTGAATCGTAATCTGAATATGACCAGATAGTAAAGCCTTATACACTTCGGAGTTCACCCTGCCACTTATCAGCAGTGACATCTTCAATAAACACCAGTGACCCAGTTCCATTGGCAGCCATACATGCCCATGCCATAACACTGCCTCCACCATGTTGGACAGATGATGTGGTGGCTTTGGATCATGAGCCGTTCCTTTCCTTCTCCCATCATTCTGGTACGAGTTATTCTCGGTTTCATATTTCCTAAGAATCTTGTCCAGAACTGGGCAGGCTTATTTAGATGTTTTCTAGCAAAGTCTAGTCCGGCCTTCCTGTTCTTGAGTGTTACCAGTGGTTTGCACCTTGTGGAAAACCCTCTGTATTTACCTTCGTGAAAGTGTCTCTTGATTGTAGTTTTTGACAATGACACACTTACCTCAAGAGTGTTCTGGACTTGGCTAGATAATGTGGAGGGTTTTTCTTCACCAAGGAAAGAATTCTGTGTTTATCAACTTCAGTTGTCCCCCGTGGTCTTCCAGACCTTTTGGTGTTGTTGAGCTCACCAGTTCATGCCTTATTTTTAAGATTGCACCAAATTGTTGATTTGTCCACTCCTAAAGTTTCTGCTGTCTGTCTGTTAGGTTTGTTTTGTTTTCTCAGCCCTTCATTTGCATCGAGACCTCTTTGGACTGCATTTTAAGAGTTCCCACGAACAGCTACCAAATGCAAATTCATCGCTTGGAATCAACTCCAGACCTTTTATTTGCTTAATGAAATAATGAGCAAACAGGCCATACCTGCCCATGAAACTGTTTGTCAGTCAATTGTCCAATTACTTCTGAGCCTCTAAAAATGAGGGACTACGTATAAAAATGGCTGTAATTCCTAAACGGTTAATGTGATACTTTTGTTAAACCTCTTGAATTAAAGCTGAAAGTCTACACTTCAGTCACATCTTGATGGCTTTGTTTCACATCCACTGTGGTGGTGTACAGAAACAAAATTATGCAAATTGTGTCACCGTCCAAGTACTTATGTAGCTAACTGTAGATCATTTTTTTAATCAATTTTTTTTCATCATTTTAATTTTTTTATATTTTACTTTAAGATCTAGTTCAGCATTTTGGGAAATATTCTTATTTGGGACAAAAACTAAAATGTGAAGCAATTTTTGGTTTTATGGGGAGTTGTGTGTGGGATTATTTCTTGGCCGGGCACAGTAATTTCCTGGAATCCTGTCATTAATGTGTGGTTAAGAAGTCACTGCATCTGGCCATGAAATAGTCAGACACATAACCCCCTGTAGTACTGCAAATCGTCATCTTTATACTTCAGTTTTTGTACGGATTAAACAAACGGGTGTAACGTGATTAATACTGAGCTTTAAAGGTGCTGGTGGGCAGATTTTGTTACCCTTGGACTGTTTGCAGTCTTTATGCTAAGCTAACTGGCTGGTTGCTGGTTCACATAACCAACAGATACTGTATGAGAGTTATATCAGTCTCCTCTAACTCTTTGCAAGAATGCAAATAGGCATATCTCTCAAAACGATATAACTATTCTTTGACTTGTCTTTTAGTCAAAACATAATAATTGATGCTAAACTCCCACTGCAAGGCAGAGTAGAAAAGCACAATTAGGTGGCCCATTACCGATGCAGTTAGCAGCACTGTCAGTTATTTGTACCCCCCAATGAATAGTCTAAGAGAAAACTAAAATCCCATTTTTGAAATGCTGTCTCCACAAAAATCAATTCCCTGCGGTTAAAGTTATGTTTGGGGGGAGGGAAGAAGCAACCCAAAAACATGTTTTATTGCAGCAATGACAATTAACTGTATGTAAACAAGTTGAGAAAAAAAATTCTGGGAAAATAGAGAATCAGAGAACATTTCGTTGCCTACAGCCTCTCACATCCTATCATTATCTGCATTTTTTCTCCACCGTAATTAAATTTTTTCTTTATTGCTTATGGGAAGAGGGATAGGCTATAAGGATGTTTTGAGCATGATTAAAGTTGCTCATAATGAAGTGAAGATTCAGTCTGGAGGATGGATTTTTTTTGTCTGTGAAAAACATTCCTTATGAGCCTTTGATGGTGACAGAATGAGTTCCTCTGGGCCTTAGATCTTTGCTAAACTTTCACACATGATAAAATAAAACCCTCCATTCCTCCTGTGTTCCATCTTATGTATAAAAAAAAAAAGAGTTGCTGTCTGCTGATATGTTTCTGAACATGTGGAATCGCCATAAGTTTGAGTCATTTTATGTGCTGCCGACCAGACCCATGCCTGCCCATTAAAGTAATTTGTGGGTTAGAATGCAACTGTAATGTTAAAAACAAAAGTGCACAGCAATCGACATTGTGCCTGCTCACAGACAATTTTTGCTTTTCCTTCTTACTGCAACAGAAAGGATGTTGTTGACAACATCTGCTTAACGATACAGGGAGGGGTCTAAACAATAGGTCTTCTTTATCTGAGTCAGGTCACAGCTCACAGTCACTGAAAACAAACCAAACCTGTGATGAAACAAATGTTTTATTTCTAGTTTTACTTTAAATTATTTATCTTATTCGAGCTGTGCCAAATGTTGTAAGTGAATTCCGTTTACCAGTGTAATTGCTGCATAAATTTAGGTTAATAATACATAAATTAGCTTAAAATAATACTTGTGTTTTTTCTATAATCCCAACCTTACCATGTAATAAACTGTGGGGCTGGCCTGTGGTTTAGGGCGTAGGTTTAAAACAAAATTAAGAAACAGAAAATTGCGAGAAAGGCTTTTCCTTAATTTAGTCGTCCACCACGCAGGACGAATGAGATCATGAAGAGTCTAATAACAGTGATGTGGATTTAAGGGTTTATATGAAATATTATCAGCTCGTAAGTGAGGCAAATTAACCGTTAAAAATGAGTCATAAGAGCCTCATCCGGTATGGGCATTACTTTTTAAAAATCAATCTAAAGAATTTTATTTTGTGATCATTTCCACCTTGTTATCCACTTATACAAGCATTTTCAAAGTCTGCATATTTTCCTGCCGACATGCAATTTGTTCTTGTTCGATTTTTTTTTTTTTTTTTTCACATCAGATGGTCCCGGTTAAAGTAGCTGGTCTAGACATTATAAATTCCTTTAACATCACTTGCATCATATCTGGACATTTGTGTCTCTCATACCAATTATTTTAACCACCGCTCTTTAATAATCATGTAAGACAATGGTACATATTCACTCCTTTTCATCTGAGGATGACCTCAGTGAATGTGTTCAGCATACACTGCGTTCACTGCTCTCACAGCTGCCATGCACAATCAGATCACAGAGTTTCACATGCAGACCAACTCTGGATGAACTGTGTTAAAGGGGGCTGAGACACCAAGCCAAGCAGTCTTCCTGCCTGCTTGGCTCGACCCCAGCCTCAGATCCCATTCACTCCTCCCTGGATGCTGCTCCAAAGCCGACGCACCTCCAGTTTACTTTCCAGAAGAATTACAGTAACCCCCTCCAGGAATGTTTGTTGATACAAGTTGCTCAACCTTTCAGAACACTTTTTTTTTCCCAGCCTGAGAAACCTTTACAGCATAAATCCATATTATCAGATTGGCTGAAAAGAATCTGGCCCCTGTGGTTGCTTGCCGACCACCAGAAAATTGTATTTACTACTACACTTAGCACAACTTTAACCTTGACCAACGCAACACTGAGCACAGTGGTTTGAGCCCAAAGTGTACAAGGGTGGAGGTAGGATTGGAATTAGTCGACCACACAATCAGCACGCCCCTCTGCATGCTCTACCTGGAAGCCATTTTACTGGCAACCCCTGAAAGTGTTCCCCATAAAGTCGTGTTGACAGACGGTGAAAACGGCGAGACAGACCAAAAAGTAAATAAGTACCTCCAAAAACGTTTACAGCCCTAATCAAGTCCAGAGCGTTTCTTCTATCCAATATGCCTTCAGAGTTTTATAAATAGATATTATACTCAGCTAAATTGGAGACAGGATTTCGCCGCTCTGTGGCTGTCATACGTTTTCTATTATTTGCTTTCACTTTAGAATATTGAAACTCTTAATATCTGGTTACAGATTTCAGCCCGCTCAGCCAGTCCTCATGTTTTGGCGTCACTGTGGGGCCTCACACTCAGCAGGATTTGGAATGGGCTCCAATCAAGCATGTTAATTTAAGAGAGGAGAAAAAAAATCTTCACCATATGACTTTGTTATTAATAAATTCACTAGAGGCCAGCCATGTGTTCTGTTAAATTTATAGTCTTTTTCTTTCTGAGCTACTGTATAGTGCCTTTTTATTTGTCAGTGGTATTGAGCTTGAAATTCCTCTTGAGTTTTATCCCCTGTGAATGATTCATTTTAGCACTGCGTGCATTTAAAGTGTCTTTTTCTCACACTGTGCATGTGTCTCTCAGGCTTTTCCCTCCCAAACACTTGTAGAACAAACCAGACCACCTCCCAGAATCCTCCAAAATAACCTCGCTACAACTGTGGTGAGGCATTGCGCATTTCTCACACACAAGCCCGCACTTCCATTCATGCAGTGCAATAAGCCAAACGTATAAAACCATTCCCACCCTAATAAAGCAGGGCCTTTTTCTCTGCCACAAAGGGAGCTGGCTCCCAAGAGCGTAACACTCTAAAAAAAAATGGACCCCTGTATAAAACAGCCAGCAGGCAACACAGCGGCCCGTCCAAGTGGAAGGAAATGCGGTGACGGAAACTGCGCCAAGGATATGACTCACCATACAGCCCCAATCACAGCTACAATAAACCAGGTACCCCACCTGGTGCGAACACTGCCAGGATATGTCAGGATTTGAAAACTCCGTTAAAGTTTATACATTTCTGCTTCACAGGTGGAAAGTCCGGTGCTTTTTTTGGAGCCTGCTTCGTTTTTTGTTTTTTTCTAAGGCAGAAATGCTGCTTTCTGATTAAATAGTGGTGCCTCTGTGTGAGGGTTAGCAGGTGTAGCCTCATTGTGGTTATCAGTGAACTGCAGCAGCACTGTGAGTCTGCATCAGATTAACGCCTCGTTGATGCAAAACTCTCCATCTCTCTTTCTCTCACAACAAACTAACTGTCGGACTGTTAGCTTTTTCTTGTCCTGTATGCCAAGTTAGACACCATGAGAATGACAGCTGCTCTGTCTGTTCTCTTTGTGATTCGGTGTGCATGTGTCATATGTTTTGTGTGTGTGTGTGTGTGTGTGTGTGTGTCTCCCTGAACTTCAGCGGTGAACTGAGGTTTCTGAGGTGAGGAGTCTTCTCGCTTCTCACGCGAAGTGCATCTGATGTTGCACATCACATGCTTACGTGTGTTCTCTGTCCGCATTGTGAGACAGGCTGAAATATATGAGGTACCAATGTAACACCTACAAACTGATCGTGTTTGGATTGCGCTAATATATCTAGTGCTCGTGTCTTTTTATTTTTATTTCAATTGAAATAATAAGATAGTATAACAAGAAAAGATAATAAAAATCTAAATGTTTTCATTTTTTATTAAGTATTGTCTTTTAATTTTTTTTTTTTTTTTACCAGAGCTTAATGAGTTTAGTTTCTTTTTGTGTCATGTCTCAAATGAATGAGATGTTGCTTACAGCAGGAGAGATGAATACATTATTTCCATAAACTTCATGTCGTACAGTATTAAAGTCAGAGCTCAGGAAGCCAGACATTTAACAGTCTCCTTGATTTTCTGTAACCGTTCCTCTTAATTTCAGTTTGATTTAAGTTTAAAAAAGAGAACCTTGGCCAAATTGCTTTCCTGTGTAATGCAAGTTGTTAAACTAACCGCTGGGGTATTTTGCTTACATGAGGTAGTCCCGATTTCAAATGCTTTCAGATTGAACTGGAGGATTTAATGACTCTTGGCCTTTGTTCTCGCGCAGTTCGGTTTCAGTCTCCTGACAGAATGAATTGTAAAAGGATATTGCATATTCACTAATGATTTCCAATGGATGATTACAGCTTTAAATGCTTGTCTCTTTTTCCCCCTCTTGACCTACTGTCTAACATCTGGTCTTGCTGCTCTGGTAGGGTTCAAAATCAAAATCAAGCACCCAAAATCAGATTATGTTAGAGGTAAAAAAGTCTCAAAAGCCTGATGGATGGCTGGCCTGAAACCTGAAGTCGACGACTATCTGAGCTGTAAACAGTGAGGAGATACAGGGATGCAGGTCCAGCAGTTACAGAGAATAAAGGGGGGAAAGGCCTGAGCGTTGTCGGGAGGAAATTATAAATGCACGGGTGTCTGTAGAAGCTGTGAGAATGCTGGAACATCATTCCCTGTCACTGTGGTTCCACTGAGGATATCAGAGGATTGTTCTCATGTGAGACGCAGATGTACTGAGTATGTGTGTATGTTTGACTGTCTGTGTCTGACTGTGTGTGTGTGTATGTGTGAGAGAGGCTCCAGAGATTTTAAGATATACTCTGCAAACAATTAGGAGCTGGTAGTGCTTCTCCTGTGGCTGTCTCTAATTAAAACTGCAACGAGGCCTTAATTGAGAAGGAGATTTTGTTTTTTTCTGCTGCCTTTCAGTGGCTGTCTCGGTGGTTATGTGAGGAACAGTGGGAACACCCGAGTCCCCCGGCTGCCATCAGATTAACAACTTCTCTGTCAAGACTGACTACTTTATGTTTGTGTTTATCGTCACTTACAGGAATAAACACAACAAGTATTCAAACGAAAGTCAGGTAAAACTTTCGACCTTCTTCTACTTCTTGTACACTCAAGTGCTTCAGTATTTGCAAGTAAAAGCTGTCTGATTGGAATTACCATGGCAACAAATGGCTTCTTCATTGAGGCTAGCGTTCAGCGTCTCCAAGTATAGTGCACTCACCTCACCACACAGACCAAAAGTACCTCCTGGAAGTAAAGCAGAGTGAGAGAGCCTAATATGTTTTGTTTTTTTCTCTTTGCTCTTTTATCGTATTGCTTTGTTCCAGTAAAGGGCCCAGTCACATGGAGCCTCGAGCTCGTATTCTCACAGAGAGAGCACAGAGTTTCACTTGATAATGAATGTCTGTGGTGAGAATCCCATTATGGCACCACTCCATCAAGCCTACAGAAAACACAGGAGCGGAGTGGCAGAGCCCTTTAAGGGCCATATCAGTCATCCAGATGAGGGCTACTGCGCAAAATCAGATCCTCCTTTCTAATCCTCCCTCAGCACACGTCTGACTGTGTGTGGACAGAGAGATAAATGCATTCACACGCTACAAGAAGCTCCAGCGCTCACATATGAACTTGTGAATGTCAATGCTTTTTGTCAAAAGAAACAAGTTGTCAAACTGACAAAGCTGCACCTTCAAGACAATGGACAGAAAGGGGGATGGTGGTGGGAGGGCGGGGGTGAGTGGAGTGAAAAGGAGGGAGAGAGGGGAGGATCAGCACTCACCTCTAAGCAGACTGTTGCTGTAGTTGGAGAAGGAGTCAAAGATGCTGTTGGATGCCATGACAGGGACACCAGAACAGTGTGGAGCCCTCGATGCAGTTGATCTCCACCGACCTTGCAGAGGAAGAGAGGAGGATTGAAACACAGAAACCAAAGAGTACTAGGGAGAGACGAGAGAGAAGGAAGGAGAGTGCAAGAAGACAGAGCTCCTGGAGCTCTGAGCCCGTTTTCAACCAAGAATCTAGGGTTTGTGACTACCGCAGGAATCCCAAGCCACAAGCCTGCAAAGAGAGCAACAGCATGTGTAAGCAGTAGCACCAGGATACGTTTGAGAGTGAAATGAAGAGAAAAGGGTCAGAGGGAGAAAGAGAAGAAAAAGCAGAAAGAGTACGTAGTTGAGAGAGCAGCAGTTAACAAAGAGGGAAGAAGAGAATTTGTGTCTCCAGGTGTCCAGGTGGACTCACCAGGGCTGAAGATGAGATGGGGCCCACTTAACAGAGCCCGACTGGTGGAAGCAGGCCGGCGTAGAGGGCTGGGTTTGTGGTCCTCTGTCACGCAGCGTACTGAGGGTCTGAGGTTAGCCAGCTAGCTTGGTAGCGTGGTCTGTCTCTTTCTTTCTCTCCCACGATGGTGGTGGCCTGACTGGAGCGTCAGTGCCAGTAAAAGGCTAAAAGCCACAGTCTATCTGCATCCTCCTCGCCATCCTCCACACAGAGACACTTACACACTCCCCTTCGTGAGTGGTGGAGCCCAGGTCACATGTCACGTGAGGTCACCGGGCCTCTCCCTCCCACCCTCTCACCCTCCCTCCCCTTTTCTCCTATCATCGTCGCTTTTTCTCTGGTTTCTCTGCTTTGGTTTTTTACTTTCCATGCTTCTCCTTCTCTGACTCGCCGTCTTCACTCTCACTTTTCATTGGTCGTCCGAGATTTGGAAACATTCTATTTTCTTTTGAGTTCAAACCAGGCAGCGGCCTGCGCCACTGTGGCTCACTGAGGTTTACAGAGTACTGAAACCACTGTAGAAGAACTGGAGAGGCATTAAGATGTATTAAGACCAAACACAAACACAGGGGAGAGAAAAAAGACACGAGCGAATGAGATGAAGAGAAAGAGAAAATGAGAGGTACCTGTGGCTTTTGACATTGCTAGGAGACCGGAAAGTGTTGTGTCTCTAACGAACAACACCGAACGTATTATTCTTGACTGTGTATGTATGTCCTGTGCTAGTTTTATGTTTGTCTGACTCACAGCACATCTGTGTTTGTAAGAACCGGTGGTTTTGGGCCTGCAAAACCTCCACCCTCACTTACCACTTGATAGTATCATAATCTTAGTCTCAGTAGAAGCAGCAGTGCCAGTTGCTCGGCTCTGCTTGGGTCCTCTCCTCATTCTTATCTTTCATCTTCCATCCCGTACTCAGTTTTTCTCTCTTTTTGTTTAAAAACACTCGAGCATAAACATACTCCCGAATATACATATTTCACTTCAAGTTTACTCGGCGTTGCTTGAGAAAAAACATTTACTTTCACTCTGTGTTTCTGATTTTTTTTTTCACCTGAGCTTTCTTGTTAACTATGGGAAAAAAAACCAGGCTTGTTGCGTGGTATAGTCTCTTTCCTCCTCTGAAAGTGCAAAGCGATTTAACGTGATTGTGGTTTTCACACTTTTTCATTTTCTAGGTTAAATTTTAGAACGGAAAGGTTTTCACTGATGTGGCTACTTGTACTACTTGTACGGTATAAGACTGAGATGTGATTAGAGACCAATATCCTCTTTTCTTTTTCTATAGTCTTTATGCTGTTTAATTTATTATTTAATTGATTTGAAAGTTATTCTGCAGTTATGTGAAAAACAGGAAATGATTCATATTGTTTCAGATTCATACAGAAATTAACTGATGAGCAGAGTGACATATGTGCAGCCAGAGAGAAAGACTAAGTGTTGTTGTGGTGTTACCCAGACGGTCTTGCAGTACTATGTACATGTGTGTGTTTCTGCCTGTTTGTGTGTGTGTGTGTGTGTGAGTTCACAAATCACTGGCATTTGCAAACCTGTGGTATCCACACTTCCTCTCTCCTTTCTCCTGTCTCTCAGTGACACTCTGACCATGTCTGGCCCTGGGACAACAGACCCAAACCACTGTCTGGTCACTCATGTGACCCAATTGCTTTCTCTGGAAACCTGTGTGTGTGTGTGTGTGTGTGTGTGTGTGTGTAGCTGCATGAATGTTTTGGTTCTGTTTCGGTTTCACACTGCTCTGTGTATGGATGTCAGCCCACGGTGTCTTCTGTTAATTGCTGGACAAAACTGCTGCACGGACCACAGAATGTGTTTGTACTGTAAGCGTATATACAGTACCATGTCCTGAGTGTGTGTGTGTGTGTGTGCGTGTGCGTGTGCGTGCGTGTGTGTGAAAGAGAGGGAAATAGAGAGAGCTTGTCGCTCTTCCTGGTAGCCCGCACTGCCCCGTAAATGAGCAGTTGCTGTTGAGTTAGGCGGCAGCGCGGGCTAAATGACACGGCGTGTCGGCAAGTGTGGCCGAATGCTGAGGCCACAGCCGCGGCCCCAGGGCTTTTATCAGTCCGTCCACGCAGCCACTACAGGCCTCTGACTTAACCTCACACACAGCAAGGCTTCCTCTTCTAACACCTCTGCTGCCTCCCGACATGGCCTCGGCCCTGGCCTGCCAGCCCAGGGACAGATTACAGTTCTGTTTGTCTCTGCTGAGCAAGAGGTACAGCTGTCATACAGGCCCACAGGGAAGCACCACTCTCTGCCAGGCCGCAGACGTGATGGCTGAACCTTTGTGTTGAATTCTTTAGATTAAGAAAAAATTAAGAAGCTGTAAACATCTGCATCTTTGTTTTTTTGTGCCTTTCCTCAGGTCTGGTACATTTGAGGTGGAAGGTTTCTGCAGGGTTCTGGTCCCATCTGTGTTTGTTTAGAGAAGGGGATGCTCGAGAGTGCGGTGTACTGGTTTCATAGTACAGGGGTTTGTGGTTATTTAGTTTATAATCATTTTACGTGAGACCTGTTGCTGGTAATAATTCGTGTTGTTTGGTTTTTCAGATTTCATTTAAGTGAGAAAAATATATTTTTCTTCTAGTTGCTTTCACAAGAGCAGACTGTTTCAGATTATTGTCAATTTCCTTATTTTTGTCCACTTGTGGAAAGAAAGACATTGCATCTGGATTTTCAATGAGAAATAGAGAAAAGCAAAACAAATATAGGACCATCCCACAGCATTGTGCAAGAACGGGAATTGGCTCTATTGTAGTGCAGTCCAAACTTGACATTTGAAGAAAGCTCTGGAGTCAAGGCCTTTTTCTTAGTCCTCAGTCAGCTCTGTGTTTTTTCTTCTTTGTCTAGGTAAACATCTGCTTCATGTTTTGAAATCTATCTCATGGCTTTGCACTGCCCATGACCGTGAGGGGAAAATAGTCTGAGGATGATTGTGGCCATCTTTCACTCAATTCTTTTTTTCCCCTGCCCAGGCCTTGTTTATCAAGCCCCTGTATTTAAGCTTAATATAACTCCTGTTTTGCTGAGAAAACTGTGGTGGTTTAATCACTGTCAGTGGTCCTACGCCTCTCGGGTGTGGCTCGCGAGGCAAAAAGGACCCACTGCGGTCGTGCGTCCAGCTGCAAAGGGGCTTATTTTGTGGTCTAAAAATTGCAGGCTTCCCCATATGTTCCCCATAAACGTGGAATGCAGCGTGGGACTTGAGGAGGCTTTTATAATGAAGTGGCCGTCATTGCATCAAACACCATGGTGCTGCCTTCCTCTAGGATAGGCCATGGGAGCCCGTTTTTAGGGCTGCTTACACAGGTCCGATGTCCAGACTGCTCACTCACACCTCATACTGGCCATTTTCTTCTAATTGTATTACACTGCTTGTTCCATTGACTGATATTCCTTTCCAGTTTCAGCACAGAATACTCATAGTCTAGTCTTATCATTTTGAACATTGCACAGATTTGATGGACAAAAAAAGAGAGTCGTCACTGACTTTAGATTGGTAGTTTTATCCGTAACTTATATCGATAAAAGACTCTTTTAACAGAGAGATTTCTTCTTGAAGTTGTCAAGCTAATTCAAGGTATTCTTTAGAAGCACTGGCACCTCCAAAGAGGAAAGTGGCACAAGACACAGTGTAAGAAACAAAAATATAAAACATATAAAAACTCCTAACTTATCACATTATAAATAAACTACTGTTAAAGCACAACAGAAGCCAAACAGTTAAAACTGTTCTTTTAAAGAGATCAGAATTCTTAGAAAGTTGCAGCTGTATGAGAAATTGGTTCAGAGTTACCAGCTCAGCATTAATCTGTGTGTGTGTGTGTGTGTGTGTGTGTGTGTGTGTGTCTACATGTGTGTGTCTGTGTTGTTGTTGTCATTGTAAACGAGGCACTCCCAGATGCAGTGGTTTTAGCGTGCAGTATCACGGTTGGAAGTGATCACCAGGCCCATTATTTATTTATTGGCTCCAGCAGACATGGAGACTCTGGTAACCGCACAGAGAGGAGGGGAGTGAGGGCGCCGTGTTGCCACACACTGAGCAGACCGTATCCCACAGTTCCTGAGAAGCGCTACATGTATACAGTAACCTGCGGCAGGGCTAAGACAACAGAAAAGCCTATGATAGGCCGTAACAGTAGGAGAGCCCCGTCACGCATACTTATAGAGAAAGTCGACACGGCAGAGATCACTGTCAGGAACGATGAGCGCTAAAATAAGCTGTGTGAGGACAGATGAGATTGAAGATCATGATTAAATGCAAAAGGGGAGAGGTGTAGCTGTGTTCCTTCAGTGCAGCTTGGTACCCCTGGCACCTGCTACAGCTCTGTAAGACAAATTTACCATGTTTGCAGGTAGGAAACCCTCCATCCCACCCCTTTCACTCAAGCTCTTCCTGTTATTCAGAAACTGTGCCAACACAAAGACCCAGCATCCAGCTTCCCTTACAGGAGGTTGACTCAAAACGCCGGCAGCCACTGGCAATGAGCTGTGTAGGCTAATTGGACAATTTATGGCTGTCAAATAGTTCCTCCTGTGTACCTCGTGAAATACAGTACAAAATACAAACATTTCATCACGGCAATTACATCACATCAGTCCTTATTGATAATTATGTAAATGTCCAGAAGATTAAGGTCTTCAAAGAGGAACAATGGAAGTTACGTTTGAAGTTGTAATCTGTACTTTTTTGATAAGAATTTCTGTTTTCCGGTAATGTAGTAGTAGCTGAAAATGTATATACTATGAATAAGGAACAGTGGTGCATAAGAAGTAAGTTCTCTTAATGCCCGTTAAAGGAGGCATATACCGACATTTGTCATGTTTACAAGCTTTTGCTTTAAATTTGTGAATTAGGCTAGCTAAGGATATCCCTTTTTTTTACCCTTTTATCTGATTTTGCGGTATTTAAAAGGATCAGTCAGGGTGACGTAGCTGAAGCTGAGAAAAATAGGTGCAAAAATATAAAAATAAAAGTTGTTTTAACTGAATTATTTTAAGGGAGAGTTGAGTCACAACTATATATATCTAAGTTCTGTTATTTATGCCAAGCAAACCTACGTTCATTTATGTATTTATAAATTTTGGCAGTACACAGCACATATAGATTCTCTCAACTTAGACAGAAAGTTGGCGTCAAATTCTCTTCGATTCCACTGAGTAGCTGTGGGATGACTTTTACATATAACGTAATGCTGCTTTCAAGTGTTGGTGATAAGAAACAACACATGTGATATGTTGGCTGCCAAATGTTCATCACATTCAGTTGCTATTATACTTGGCAATAAAACAAACTCAACAGTCCACTGAGCACCTTCAAGTTGTATCATGTTTGGGGGCACAATGCTTATCACATTGTGCCTGTGTGCTTTGTGAACCACTTATCTTCACCAGAGTGGTAAATTTGCACTCGGCTTTGAGGTACACAGAGGCACCACATCATGGCAACAGAGCAGCTGGAGGGTGAAGTGCTTCAGCCTTACATAAAAGCTCCCATAAACCCGAGACCTCAGTTACCCCAAATGCCCCAACGCTCAACACACACACAGCTCAGCCCTAGCCAGACCAGAATAGAGCAGACCATGGTCTTGCCACAAACCAACTGATCCCATTGACCTCAGTGCATCATTAGGATCTTTTGACTTAACACAAGTGAAAAGCTGGACGTTGCGATGTCTGGTTTCTTTCTCTATTCCCCAATTGATCTTTGCCACTGAAATGGAACTCATATTGAAATGCATATTTTCTGCATAGCTGAGGGCCTTGCAGAGATGCAGTTATTCTGTCAGAGTGTCATTCTCACCATGTTTTATTACCTGTGCATGTATCTCTGACGTGTCTGAGTCTCTGTGTGTGCATACATATTTCCTGTGGTCCAGACATGGGTTTTGGATGTGACAGACGAGCTTGCAAGTATGCTAGTTTGTGTGGGGCAGGATGTTCCTCTATAGCAGATGCACAGTGGTTTACTTAGACACTGTGTTCATGTGACTATGTGTCACTGCGTTGCTGCATGAGACAGTCACTTCAGTCGAACAACTTTTTAAAGAAATGAATAAAAAATATGTCCAGTGTGCATTCAAAGGCCTTTACTCAAAATGACACCCTAAAAAGAGATACTGAGCTTCAGCTAATTTAAAGTAGTTCTGTCGCAATTTAAGATGTTCTGTAAATACAGTGCTCATTTGCCTAGTTACAGTTCACGTAAAAATTGCAATACCATAACGTAGAAAATGATCTTTTAGAAGTTAAAGTTCTACATTTAGAAATAATAAAAGTACAGAAGTTCTGTCAGCAAAATGTACTTAGTCTATCAAAACAAAAATGTTCATCATGCAGGCAGAATTCCCACTTTCGTTGTTAAATTATTATATATAATGTAAGTGTTATTACTGACCAAATCTGAGCTATTTTACATACTGTTGGGTATTTTAATCAATAACAATGTATTGGGTTTTATAAGCTGGTCATATTGTATGTTTTGTATGTGAAGTAATAATTTGTAAAAACACAGTAAGGGGTAGCTTTTTAGATTTCTGGATCATAAAGAGGTTGACAGCTCATACCTGATGCAGTGTTTGTTATTCAGTCTTCAACGCCAGCATGTGAGAGTGAACGTGAGAGTTTCCAGCATGATAACACATGACTGTGTGTCCGTGTGTGTGTTTGTGAGAGGCGACTAAATACGGCTGCTTTAACCGAATTAATAGTGTGGTTTATTATTTGCTCACATCTGAAACTAAAAAAAAAAAAATCTTAAATATTTATTTTATTTGTATTTTCCAGTTATTCTTTAAAAGACAACATGAGAAATGTTGTTATCTATTAAAAGTTTGTAACTGTGTGGCAAAGAGGTTCACATGACGCGACATGATAAAAATGTATGATCATGCTGAAGGCTAACCTTACGTCACACAATCAGCGTAATCAATAAGCGACTTCTTTTTAATCATACAGTGCCTACACTGACTGGTCTATTTAAGGTGATGTAGCCATGGTAACTCTGTTAAAGACAAATCTACTTGTGTTTGTTTATCATTAAAAAAAAAAAAAGCTAACACATTTCATAGTGACTTTAGAGCTGATGCCATTAGATCGGGCCACATGAAAATGCATAAGCATTATGTAAAGTAGAGAAGTGAATCCACTTCATTATCAGCAGGTTAGAACTGCACATGGTCAAATCAAAAAGGGCATGTTTGTCTTAGGAAGAGTTTTGCTTCTAAGTGTAATGGGCAACATCGAAACCATATACCTCACATCACTCTGCCCCTGATTTCCGTGTGTGTGCGTCTGTGTGTGTGTGTGTGTGTGTGTGTGTGTGTGTGTGTGTGTAGCTGTGACCTGCTTTCATATGACAGCCCACACATTTCAGTACCTCAGTGGGTTTTACTGACCTAGAATGAGAGACGCGGGCTCAGTAAATCCATGACTGTGTTTTTGCAAGTTTTTGTGTCTGTGTGTCCGTGTAACTTTAAATGCAGGCATATGTATATAAGCCTTTTATAGTCTTTTGAAAAGGAGTAACATAATAGCGCACACCATTTTTCTCCAAAATGTCGTTCTCACTTTCACCCCCCCCCCCTCGTGTTGCCTCTCTTTTATTTGTCTCTCTCTTTGACAAATAGAAGCGGCGTCCATTAGGATGCTTTATGAGGTGATGGTGACACAGGGCACTCTTGAAGGCCCCTTACACTGTCTCAACTCCCCAAACACACGCAAACACACACACGGTCTCTCTCAAGTCTTCCTGTCTCTGCCTCCCTGTTCATCCTCTGTGCTCTTTAATATCAGAGCTCATTGCTCTTTGTCATCCACTGCAACGCATGCCTGCGCTGTCTCCTTGTATGTGTGTGTATGTATGCATTTGTGTGTGTGTGTATGTGTGTGTGTGTGTGTGTGTGTGTAGCTGAATCCCTCAGCTCTGGTGGGCCCTCCTCACTAGTCGAGAACCAGGCTCAGCAGGCGCTACACATGTCTGATCTATGATCCAGGCCTGGCTTTTATTCTGAGGGAGACATACAGTGTTTCCTTTGTGGAAGGGGAGTGTGTGTGTGTGTGTGTGTGTGTGTGTGTGTGTGTGTGTGTGTGTGTGTGTGTGTGTGTGTGTGTGTGTGCGTGTGTGTGTGTGGGTGTGTGTGAGTGTGTGTGTGTGTGTGCGTGGGTTTCTAATGAAGGCCACTCAGGGCCTCTCCCCTGGCGTCTAATGCATCCCAGGCCCCCTGGACTGACTGGCAGTCTGGATGACTGGTGGGGCTCAAGGGTGCGAGTAGGTATACTGCATAAACCTGCTTCACTCAGCCCCTCACACCACTCTCCCCCAGTCTAAAGACCTGTATGCTACATAGTGCCTGTAGTATCGAAGAGCACCTTGAGACCGTCTTTGATGAATCTCCTGCTCAGACTGAGGTTCGATATGGAAGAGACTTCTCAGGCATTTGCAAAGAGTGGTATTATTCATACGAGGAAATGCAGATCAAAAGCATTCTCAAGAAAACATTTAGAAATGTTAAGAAAATTGTTATTTATAAAATATGTGTTTGCTTACCTCATAGACACCCTACATTCTAAACCACTACTACACGCTGGTTGTGATTTACGTGAGGTAATGTCAGACAATTCCCCTTTAAGGTAACAAACTTCCCCCTTGAAATTCGCAAGAAATGTCACTTTCTGTATTCCTGACCTTCAGCATGGAGCAATCTGAAAAGAAAAACTCTTTGAACACACAACAGACAGACCCACAGCAGAGGCTCAAATGATGATGTTTGTGATATTCTTTATTTTCTCAAACAAATATTGTCTGTGCTAAATCCTGATGTATCTTTTTCTTCTGTGTTATCCATTGTTCTCCAAAGCTATTAAAAACATATTGGTGACCCAAAACGTTGCGCTGGGTTACATATTTCTTCATTACGCTGAGCCTGGGCACTGTAATTTATTTGAATTCCCACATACACCGGCCTCCTGCCGTAAACACGCACTAGATCCACTGTTAAAAATAGCCCCTAACATTGTTGGTGTTGGTATCATTTCACTGGCTTTGGTGACAAAAACAATAGCAATGCATATTGCCCGATTTACCCTTCAAAGCTAAAGGTAACTCAGAATTAATTTATGTTTATGTTTCCAAAATAACTCTCAAACCTTCGCAGTTACAAAAAAGAGTGCTGATGCTCGAGGACATTACTCGCTACAGAATCTGCAATATGAAATGGGCTCACTAAACGAGATGACTTTGGTGTGGTTTGCTGGACGAAAACGGTATGCACTTTGTTATAATTGCACGCGCGCGTGGGCGCACACTCACACACGCAATCACACACACAAAATAAAACAACAAACTGCAGTTGTCAAGCAGACGACTCCACTTAGTTCGAGATAATTATGTTGATTGTCACATCTGTTGGGTTTCAATGTTTAGCTGGCGCAGACCAACATGGAAATGTGATAGGTGTGAATATGTATGGTTCTAACACCTGGGTCCTTGAATATAAACTTACAAGAGGACGAATATGATGATTCAGTAAATTCATAGTGAGAAGCGAGTCAAGTCGAGATGTATTTTTTTACTATTATCAAAATTTTAAAAGTTTGCAATGTCTGTATAGATCACTGAGATGTTTTCTTTGTGGCAAACTGATATGAACTAGCATGTGTACGTTTTGTGTTGTTTTTGAATCATTATCTCATCACTGGAAAACATTTCCACTGTATCTACTGAATCTATCTTACCATCCACCAAGACAAGCTTGTGTGTTTGACTTTGTGTGTGCATGTATTTGTCCATATATGGATACATGTCTATAGCTGCCTGTCTTCTATCTAAGTGTGTGCATATACCAATGCATCCTAAACTAAATTATACAGTAAGTGATATAAAATAGATATATGTAAATATATGTACAGTATATTTCTAATCTAATCTAGTATAGATATTCAGTAGACGTAAATATAAATATATAGAGAAAGATGTAAAAGATATATATGTATATATATCCTAGTATATTTATGTTTGTGTTTCATGTACATCTAACACATGGTAGTGCTTTAGTACGATCTCTCAGTTTTGAAGACAACACTTCTGATGTTGTTTCCCACGCTCATCGCTGAAAATAGGTCTAGAGGCTTTTGGGTTCATCTGTAACGCACACACGCAAACACATACATTTAAACACACACACACACACACACACACACACACACATTGACACAGAAACTATGTGACTCTCACTGTAATCCATGCATTGCTCCACCTATATACATGATATGACGCGGCTTTGAAAGACGCAGGTGCTTTTTGCATCTCTTTCCTTAGAGGACTTAAGAAAAGCCAAAGTGTGCATCTTTTGCTGCTCTTGTGCAGATTTTTGCATGTGCCTGTGTGTGTGTGTGACTGTTTGTGTGTGTGTGTGTGTGTGTGTGTGTGTGTGTGTGTGTGTGTGTGTGTGTGTGTGTGTGTTTCTACTGTCTGTCTGGGAGCGGGTGTATAGCCAGGTGCTTGCTGACATACTGGGGCTTTGTGGTTGTGGTTGGTGGCTTGCTTGCTGTGCAGACAACTGAGAAGGAACTGTCTTTTCTTTCTGTATTTCTGTAGGTGTGAGCCTGTGTGAGAATATAACGTGAATGTAAATTCTATTCTATAACGTACAGTGTTCCGTTACGAGACTCGAGGGGTTCGGTTTCCGCTGCAGTGCTACTCGGGTGCATGTGAGTTTGGTGCTGTCTGCCTGTTTGTGTAATTTTTTTAATGTGAGCCTTTATTCCTCAATTTTCCAGATACATTTTTGAACTGTGTATGTGTCAAATGCAACACTACATGCTGCCGACACAACGTAGCATCATCTGTTTCATGTTCTGTCTACAGTCTTCACGGTGAACCTCTGTGTCTGTCATTTTCAAATGTAACTACTGTACAAACACACCAGCAGGCAGTTTTAGAGGCAGCAGGTGATAGATCAGAGGATATAGAAGCATTGGCTTTATCAAAGGCCCCATTCCGACCCACATGAGTATCTTATTGCGGGCTCACTACAAAGGGAAACAATGGTTGGAGTGGGAGTAGATAGCGCTCTGTCATTCCTGCAACCTTGGCTCGGGACCCATGGTGGCCCGGTGTCACATGATGCCCAAGGTGAATTTGATTGTGTCCTTTGGCTTGAAGGCAGCAGCGCAGGTCTTTGGGCACATGACATGAGTTTGATAGGGTAAAGCTTGGCTAACCAAGACTAAAGTACCATGTAAAGAGTTACATTTATCATGTTTTAAAACTTACTTTACTAGGGAATATTGATTTGACTGATCAGGAATGATTTCGAGTCACATGTGTCTGATGAGTGCCTCCGTCTGGGATTTGAATTGCCTTTTTGGGTCCTTTTTGGTAAATTTAGGCTTTCTACTGATGAGTTATGCACTACCACACCCAGTACAACATCTAATTACATCTCACCCAAATCTTTTGATTTAATAAAAGGCATACTTTTATATGATTTTACATGAACAACTTTGATCTTCGCATATTCATAAATACTTTCTAAAGCGGTGTAACACCTTTTTATACAGAGAGACCTAGGACAAGGCTGACGTTGCCACAGAACAGGACATAAGTTGCCACATTCTCACGATGTTGGTTAGCCAAATCTCTTTACCCAGAACTCTTTGGCTGGGTTCTGCTAAGTTGAGTCATCTTGACAAAGCTAAAGGCTTCAGCTTCACCCACACACCAACCACTGCGTACTATCTGAGTCACAGAGATGAAGTCCTATAACCTTTGCACATACACATTAAATACACAGATTTAGACACTGTCAAAGTACTGATTTGACCTCATGCAGTTGTTTATTGGTTGATTGGAAAATGTCATTTTCCTTTCAGTTAAATCCATCCCTATCATTACTACATTACTAACCATTCTACCCCCCCCCCCCCCCCGCACACACACACACAAACACACACACACACTTTTCCACTTCAACATCATCCAATTAGACATCACCTGATATCTCAGTGAGCCGTCACTGTTGTGATTCATGTGCGTATGGAAATGACTTGCCCTGTTGCATCACTACTAGTGTGGGAGCCACTCTTCTTCACGGAAGATGCTGTTAGAGTTTACACACTGCAGAACACATTAAATACAATGTTTTTTTGGCTGTTGGTTTTTATTTCAAAGAGAATTAAGAAGCACGTGACTATAGTTTTTAAATAAATAATTCGAGGCAAATACTAAAACTACTTGCAGAAAGCTCCTGCACCACTTGCTCTCTTTTAAGAGACATGACTTCCCTGGGTGTGTAAGGCTATGAATCATTTCTTCAGTTCTTGTGCTGTAGCCGGTAATTCCATCTAAGTATAGTCTAATAAACCAAATAAGTTGTCAGTGTGAGTAAAGGTGGCCAGTAAAGTAATTTGGGCTGAAATGAGGTCAACCTCTCACGATTACTTTAAATAAGTAATTAAAAAAGAAATGCTCACCCCTTTTCATCCGTTACATTAATGATCTCCTCCTTGTTGGCTTTAAATGTCCTAGAACTGAGACATTGACAGTCCCCTTTATATCAGTAGCTACAGAGTGGCTCAACTTTTGTTAAACACCTAAGAACTTTACATTATTTTTGGGCCCCAATAAAGCTTTTCAGTCATCGAGTCAAGGTGCATTATGTATGTGTCCATAATGTAGATAAGGAGACATCGTGGCTGCCTCAGGCTGCTGTCCCACTGGTGATACAGCTGCTTTATGCAAAAAAGAAAGAAGAAAAGAACTATGCATTTTAATTTTCAGTATGACTGAGATATTCATCATTTGAAACCTGAATCCTCCTTTAAAAATAAGCCATAATATAAAATACTCATGATGGAATGTCGGCAACCTTTCACAACTTGAAACTTTGGCTTATAAAACAGAAATATGCTGAAGGATACAATTTCTTCTTTGAAGTGATTTTAAAGTTAGCTGAAAGGTTTCAGTGTGTGTGAATGTGTTTTAGGTTTGTTTGTTATGCGTAGAGTGCAGACCTGCCTGCTGTAGTTGAGTGAAATTAGAGACAGGTTGGCATGGCGAGGACTTGCCTTGGCACAGCTCAGGCCGCAGGCGGGTTCCGGTATGAGTTTATAGTATAGTTTGCTTCTCTGTGGCTTGACAACTCTGTGCTCTGAAAGAGACTTAACCATGCAACAGACATGCTATGCACTTTCCCACAGCCACTGAGAAGTTAAGGCTACTTTTATGGTTGCTTAACATTTACATTTGGCTACCTGATATTGCAGCAGCGTTGTGTTTTTTTTTCCTTCCTCTTAAGAGCACAAACCTTACCATGTGCTTAAACCAAGAGAGCGGTGGGTGTCTCTCATCTCTTTGGCAGCCAGTTTTTGACACTTAAAGTGACTGACTAAAGGTCAAAGTTGATCAGGGAATATTTGTGATTGTCTTATCCTGCAGTGCCCTTATCATAATCAAGATTTAAGTACTGTCGCTCCCTCCACTGAGAACCTAGGACCTCTGATTGGTTAAAATTGATTAGAGATAAAATCTAACTCAACATATTTTATTGTTTGGTTTCCTACAGGCTGCACAAGAATAGTGGGGTGACTCATAGCTTACATAAGCATTGTTAAAGCCAACGGTCAACAGCCTGGAGGTGAGAAACAGATATGAATCACTCCATCCAAGACATGTGGTTGTCAGAACGTCTCGCTTGTTAGTTGGATGTTTCTATCATGCTAATGAGGAAAGTAGTCCCGCTTACAAACCCACATCTGTGATTAGATCAAGGTCACCAACAAGCTCCCATACACTCACACAAGGAGCAATATAAGTGATATCACAAAAGTAGATGATACTTCCTTATATAATGATTATATATTAAGATATTGATAATAATTTTGCATGATCTCAGCAACAGTGTTTTTTAAACTCTAAAATTACTGTGTTCAAATGCTGAACACAAAGTTTTTCCTGCATTCTTAACTGTGAGTTGTTAGTTTCAGTTTTGCCAGTAATGATTAATCACAACTACACTTCAAACTGGCTGTATCCGCAATAGTTTCATACTTTTCTAGTCAGAATTTTTTTTTTTTTTTTTTTTCTTGGAGTTGGGGTGTCACTGTGGGAAGATCGTCTGTTCACAGATGCTGTGTGTTGTGTCTGCGCGTCTCCCCAGCCTTCCCTATATCAAGAAGGCAGAAGTGAGAAACGGTTGAGAAGTACGACCAGTGTCTTCCTGTTATGTGTGCGTGAAACCCCAGACGGCTGTCTAAGTTGCTCGCACGCAAACGCCGGCTCAGGAACCATGGCAACGGCAGGTCCCCACATGCAGAAGACGGAAGTGAGCCGGCGTGCTGAGGAAGTTATTGGTTTTTTGATGGCCATCGCAGTGGTTTCATGAGAAACACTGTGACTTGGCCTTTGTGTTGCGCTGACGGTCAGCCGGCGTGGGAATGTAAACTTCATAATTATGACAGTGATGACACCAGACATCACGTCCGTTACACTGATAACGGACTTAATGTCTGTGAAATTGAACAGGAATCAACATCATAAATGAGATCAGTTTAAAATGTAGTTTTGTCAGTCTTCAGCTAAGAGATGGTACTTGATAAATCTCTAGCAGTGTTTGCGATCTGCAGAGTTTCCCTCACTGTCATGCACACCATTCTCAGGAACACATTACTGCTGCTTAGCAATCCCGCCTCGCTGACATTTCCCTAAAAATTTAAGTCTGACAGCCGCTCTCTCCTATGTGAGGAGAATCAGAACGCAGCTCTGCTGTCACTGTACATGTCTGCTGCCATGGAAACAGTGGCGTAGGGCTTACCTGGTCTTAGCGAACCACAGCAACCTCACCCTGTCTTTAACTCAGAAGTTCTCACCCTGTAGTTTTGCATGCGTGTTGAGGTTGGAAGTGTGAGATGCATTTACAAGTTATCAACCACAGATATTCAGTAGAAGAAGTACCTCTTTGACAAATTTACCAGATCTCTCGTCAGCAAGAAAGAGACTCTCAGAACCACTAAGTTTTTATCACTGCCTGTGAGGCCTCCCGGAGTGGTTTCTTGTGAAGTAATGCTCCAGTGATTTGTTGTCCCCTAAACTCCTGTTACTCAGACCCTCAATGAGGTTTTAATGGTCAGCTTTCACTTGCTCATCAGTAGGTTGCCTACTGCCATACGATCATTATCAAATATTGGGTAAATAAGCTCAAAGTAACAGCAAACTCACTCCTGTGACGTCCCGTGATCACCTGGCTCATGCCCGGTGTCTCAAAGACAGAATATCTTACTACACAGATGAAATTTCCTCATTAGCTCTGCATTTCTCTTTTTGTTTCTTCTGCAGATATTAAAGATACTTTCTGTTTCAGTTTGTATCCAACATACGTTCTTACAGTCAATAACATATGACTGTAAGAGTGTTGCTGTATACAGTTTTTGAGTGTGTTGAATATGGCTCTGGTTTGTGATTTCATCCGAGAGACAAATCTATGCACCTGCATGAACAATGAGTCATCAGTAAGCAACAAAATCCCTACATCCTTTTCATTTCTGTATGTGTGATAATTATTTGAATGTAGACTGTATTAACTTGCAGAGCACAGGAGGAGGTGTTTCATTTTGCAGCAGCAGTGTGTGGTTGAGCATGTGGCTGTTTCCACCCATATCCCATAGCCACACCTGCCACAGACTGGCTTCTGCTTGGCCTCAAGCCTCCTGTGAGCTGCGCCTAGGTTGACCAAGTATGCCACCGAGCACCCTTGGGGGCTGGGCTCCCCTCAGCCAGAACCCCACAAGCCCCAGCCTCTCCAAGAGCCAAAGAGGCAGTCAGTCTGAGGTGACTGGGGGAGAAACCACCCTCTCCTCTAACTCGGTTCTGTGGTACTCAGACACCAGAGGCTGAGAGGCAAACTGGGACAAAGACGAAACTGGAAACAGATCGCATGGAAACAAGCACCTGATGCTAACTGCAGTACGTTTATGTGTGTGCATGGCTGAGAGAGAGCGAAAGAGAGAAAGGAGTGGTAAAGGGGGGGTTTATGGGCTGCTAAATGCCAGACTCACCACAGGTGGGAGCTCCTCAGTCAGCCCCATTAAAACCAAGCAAAATGGAGGGTCTGTTCAACTACTCTGTGACTTGACATCCAAAAATGCGGCAGGCAGTGGTCACAACAGACACGGAACAACAATTCAGCAATAAGACAGTACACTTTAACAGTTTTTCAGTGTGTTGACACAGTTGTAAATGACAGGCTGCTATGGTACTCTGGGAAGTCCCCTGCTGTCAGAGATGTGAATGTGCTCATGAAGGTTACTAGCAGGAACATCTTCTGAATGCAAGTTTACCACAGGTAAGTCAGTCATTCACTAAAAAAAAAAAGGGTGGGGTGGGGTGGGGGGGTGTTGCTGACCTAAATAAGAAATACATTTTTTCTTGATCTTTTGGAGTTTGAAAGTTCCACTCAAAAAGAACATCTGTTCTTATCCCAAAAAGCCAATCATTCCCGCTTGTTAGCTTATGAGTTAATGCAAGCTTTCAAATTGTCAAATTCAGTGAAGAAGTTGCTTATCATGTCAAATCTCCTGAACAAAAGTATCTCATTTTAGAAATGTTACTTTCTTAATTACAAGTCCATATTTGTCATATAATGTATTTTACAGAATCTTTTATACACATTGTGGCCGAATCTTTTCAGTGCCTGTGATTTTGTGGTAAGGTAGGCAGATCCGATTGAGGTCCATTACAATGTCCAGTAAAAGGCCACTCCTGTGCGGCCTGGTTTTAGGGCCCTGGTTAAAAACACAAAACCAAGCCAGGCTTTTAGGGTTCCTGCAGAGGAAAACCACCACTCCACGACAATAAATATTTTACCTTGCTACCGGCAGTCCAGCAGCATTTAGTGACCACAGGCAGTGTTAAGTGTTCCTGACCAGAGGCAAAGGGGGCACTTAACAAATGGTAATGCCCACTATCTGTCAGTCCTCTCTGCTGCCTGAGAGCTCCATGGTGGCTGGGGCCAGACCACTCTAGGCCCACCACTGACCTGCCAGTTAACCACACAGTCCACAGCCTCCAGCACACACACACACACACACACACACCTCTAGGCTACTTCCTGCTGGGAAGAGGGACTCTCATCAACAGTCAAATGACAACTGCCACTCTAGTGGCTTGCTGCCCCTTCGACCCCAGTCATCAGTAAAAAATAACACCCACCTGACCTCCTCAAGCGGCCTTTTACAGCAAAAACAGATAACCATGATTGTATTCGAGGAAAGCGATGTGGGGTGGAGGTGGACATGATATAAACTGCCAGAATGGAAAATTTAAAGGTTACAGATGTGCAAGATTTTTTTAGCCACACAACTAACTTTGAAACTGAAAACATCTCCAGTTCAAGTCACATAATGAGAATATGTAAATAAAGACCACCACAAACCTCCGCCACGCTATACACAACAGGAGCAAATGCATTCTGTACTTACATTATTTCCTCAAATCTGTGTAAAAGCCACCTTTTCAGGCCGACATGATTAGAGTAGATCAAATCTGCTGCGAGTGTGCTTCAGAGGTGGTTACGACATACATTATTGGCCTGTGTGATTCTGGGAAGAGACAGGACAGTCAGTGATAACTCTTGCCTGATTGGATTTTCCACCCAGTGGGACTTCCAATGTGAGCAAATTGTTGACTGGCAGCGTGCTAGGTGCCCTCAGCCCACTCCGACGGTTTCACATGACACGATAACAATCAGGGGTCTGCGGGGGGCCCAAGTGCAGTGGGTGAAGTGCACATGTGAACTGATGCTTATCATCCATAGGTCAGCTCAGAAATACCTGTAAACACGGGGCTCTCAGTGAGTAGTAGTCAAGACATATATGTAAATTTTTGGATTTTAATGATCTTTTGAATGCTGTGTTTTCTTTAACTGCGCAGTGCTGTACATTACAGTACATACTGTGGCTTTATCGTCTAATTCTGAGAACAGCAGCCAACATCACCTGTGCTGCAGTAGGACAGCTTAGTCCAAGACCTGGTACTGAACAAACAAAAGTGTCATTTTGCTGTGAAATAAAACAGAAAAAAGGGAAAAGGAAGGAAGACATTAACAACACATCTCACTTTCCTCTAACCTTGGCCTGAAGAGCAGCCAAAGAAGTGGCGAGAGCAGACCAAGTGGTGAGTGAGGGGAAAAGGGGAAAAAAAGGAGAAAGAGTAGCCAGCAGGCCCTCTGTGTGGTCCTCCTTGAGAGCGTGTTCTCTTTAAGTCTTGCCAAGTGTTTTAAAGTGTTACAAGTGCATTAGTGCCGTGGGTCACGCCTTTGCTTGGCTAACCTCTGACCCCAGCCCCTCTAGCAGCTCCAGGCAGGAGAGTGAGCTCATGTTGAGGGGTTAGGCCCCACTGTTTAGAGAGGGAGTCGCCCCGGGGAAGTGGAGCGGCGGCTGCAGAGGAGATGGCTGGGCGGCGGCCTGTAATGATCTTCTCATAGATCTTTAATGGCTCCCCTCCGTTAGTGTTAATGTTCGCACTGGGGGGACAGTGACTGATTCAATAGGCTAAAACTGTGATCACACACACACATGCTCACAGATATACACCCCTTCCAAATACACACACACACACACACACACACACACACACACACACACACACACACACACACACACACGGTTCCAAAAGCACACAAACAAATTAGCACACCTGAATGCTCACACACTCACATACATACACACATATACTCACTGAGCACTTTATTAGGAACACATATACACTTGCCTATTCATGCAGTCATCCAATCAGTTAATCACGTGCCAGCAGTGCAATGCATAAAATCATACATCTACAGGTCAGAAACGTCCGTCAATGTTCACATCAAACATCAGAATGGAGAAAAAATGTGATCTCAATGACTTTGGCTGTGACATGATGGTTGGTGCCAGGAAGGCTGGTTCGAAGATTTCTCCTGGGATTTTCACACACAAACGTCTCTCGAGTTTACTGACACAAAAAACGTCCAGTGAGCGGCTGTTCTACAGACGGAGACACCTTGTAGATGAGAGAGGTCAGAGGAGAATGGCCCGACTGGTCGGTTGGAGCTGACAGAAAGGCTGGGGCAACC
This sequence comes from Xiphias gladius, assembly GCF_016859285.1. Taxonomy (NCBI): domain Eukaryota; kingdom Metazoa; phylum Chordata; class Actinopteri; order Istiophoriformes; family Xiphiidae; genus Xiphias; species Xiphias gladius. The sequence goes on along the minus strand of NC_053409.1, from coordinate 8,984,288 downwards.
ACTCTTTACACCTGTGCTGAGCAGAGAAGCATCTCAAAATGTACAATGTGTTGAACCCTGAGGCAGATGGGCTACAACAGCAGAGACCACGTCGTGTTCCACTCCTGTCAACCATGAACAGAAATCTGAGGCTGCAGTGGGCACAGGCTCACCAAAACTGGCGGTTGAAGACTGGAAAAATGTAGCCTGGCCTGATGAATCCGTATTTCTGTCGAGGCAGCAAATGGTAGTCAGAATTTGACCTGCCTTGTGTCAACAGTCCAGGCTGGTGGTGGTGGTGTAATGGTGTGGGGAATGTTTTTTTGCCACACTTTGGACCTCTTATCATCACTTGAATGCTACAGCCTGAATATTGTTGCTGACCATATGTGTCCCTTTACGGCCACAGTTTACCATCCTCTAATGGCTACTTGCGGCATGATAATGCACCATCTAGCAAAGCAAAAAGTCGTCTCAAACTGGTTTCAAGTACACGGCAATGGGTTCAGTGAACTTCAGTGGCTTCCACAGTCAACAGGTCTGAATCCAGTAGAACACCTTTAGGATGTGCTAGAACAGGAGAAGCATCAATGTGCAGCTGACGAATCTGCAGAAATGATATGATGCAATCACGTCAACATGGAGCAGAATCTCAAAGGAAAGTTTGCAACATACTGTGGAATCGAGGGCACCAAAAATTGAGACTGTTTTGAAAGCAAAGGGAGGCCCTACCCAGTATTAGTATGGTGTTCAGTAAGTGTATACAGTATATAAATTTCTGACCTGGACCTTTATCCTATTTATTCATCATTCTTCCTCTTAGTGATTTCATACCGCACCAAAATAACATCTGCACTGTTTTTCCAAGAATTGTTGACACAATTGTGACTTTGCAGAGTGTGGTTACAATCACACAGTTAGTAATGTTTGAAGACATAACATCCTTTGACTACATCATGTTGCTTACACAAAGGCCTAAGATAGTCAAAGTGCATATCTCCGTGTTATTTTTCAATCTCGCATTGATCAGCATTTACGTCTCGGCCAATGCTCTGGAACTTCAGTTTCTGTGCTGATTTTGTTTTTTGCAGATCTAATGTTTACCAGCTGATATTTCTTTATCAATCAGATAAGTAGCAAAACTTCTCACTTATCAAGCTTTGAATGTAATGAAATGTGACTATTTGTCACATTTGAAAGTCTGTGGTTTTTATTTTCCAGGGATTTGCTTTGTGTGCGTGCTTGTGTGTGTTCAAAGTGACCATGCCACCTAGTGGTACTCCAGCCACAGGCCTATCTTAGCACGGGGTATGCTTACACTTGCGCTTACACAACTTTATATCAAACGGCACAACAAAGTCACATTCACTGAAGATGAAGGTAAAGAGCTCTGACAGGCTGCAGAGTTGATAGGAGGGGTTCAAGGCTCGACTGAAGTTTATAACCTGATTGATCGTGGCCGTGACAACCCCTCTGTTTCCTCCTCTACTCTTGATCCCCAAACCAAAACCTCTCAGCATATGAAAATACTGTCAAGACCCACAGACCGTAACCACCCTTGTAAAACACTCACATTCTCTGACCCCTGTGTGATTAGGAGCTGTGTGAGGGAGAGGCCTCCACTTGGGCCAGCTGTGTGAGTCTTACGGCCTGCAGCCTCTTAAGCAGCACTGGGCTGCCTGTGTTAATTGTGGACAGTAGGGACGCGGGTTATCTCCACTGTCTGGGCCTCGCAACCTGCACCAGATGCCTGACCTTCATTAGTCAGGCCACAGCGGGCTCACAGGTCCTTATTCTGCCGTTCCCGCCAGAGGGGACCCGCCGTGATTTTTAACGAGTTAGCTCTCGTGATATTTAGCGCCCCAAATATCTCACTCGCTCTCCTCACTCAGCGTGTGACCTGCTGCAACAACACAAGAGCTGAACACATCCACTGTTTGGCTGCTCAAGTCATATTAAAAACTCGTTACATATTTGTGGGTCAATATCTGTGGAGAAGCCTCGAGTGTACACACCAGGGTTTAGTATAAGGCTGCTTTCATGATGCTGCTCGATGTAGCATAAATGCAGCATTGTCTCCCTGCATTGCTGTCTGTGTAAAAGCACCACTCGCTGTTCAGTATCAGCAGCAGCAGGGAAGTGTGTGTTTTTCGGTGTATAACACTGTAAGCCCTGATTGGACATGTCACTGATGGCTGATGGGGGGTCCCTGGGCACTAAATGACCCATCACCTCCCTCGGCGAGCTTCATCTGTCTCTCTCTCGTTCATTCCCGCTTTCCCTCTTCTTCTGCAGCCCCTTAAGAGGCCCGCTGCAGTTTTCGCTGTAGACCCAGGGGTCAGATGGAAAACATACACTCATAAACAGCATCTATTATTCATGCCTTACAGCCCGGTGATCCACTCACAGCACGCACTGGCTAGAACAGCTGTCCAACCACTCCAGTCACTGACAGACAGACAGGATCAGTCTAACAGCAACGTGTTTTCGAGTACATTCAAGTTAATATATGGCTGCTTTAACCAACGGCAGTTATCGCTGCAACTTACCGAGATAAACACATCTGTGTTGCATCTGTGTTCAAAATAAGGCAGTCTTTCACACTTTTGACAGCAAGTACATTTTCATATAGCTGATGATGATCACTTGTTGTAAATACACTGTTTGTATTGTTGCCTTTTTCTAATCAACTGCCTCAAAACATTGGGCACAAAAATGAGTCATTTGAGTATTATGAAGTCTTCTGTTGATGTCTAACAGGGGCAATTAGGACTTTTCCAGCACAGTGATTTTGTCATTTTGACAGTGTTAGCTTGGCCCAGAGTTGACAGTGTGTTAGTGTACTAATCCATTAGGGTCCCCAAAGGCCCTGTGATTACACACACTGCTAATACACACATTGGAGCTTTTCTTCAGAGACTTTTGCTGATGGTATCGGTGGCAGCTTGGGTGGGTTTGGTGTGTGCGTGTGTGACTGTTGGAGGTGGACGGGTGGGGCAGATGGATATTTGTGCCTGTATGTGCGATTGGGGTCTGGCAGCACGTAATGCTATCGTTTAGGTCAGAGGAGAGAATGATGCTCGTCTCCCCTTTGACACCCCACCCTCACCCACCCCCATAGGCTCCTGCAACACCCCCGCCAACCCTCTTTTTCTTTCCGACCCCACCCAACCTACACAGCGAGCTCAGCGGTAAGTGACTCCCGCTAACAACCTCTAATGATTTTAATCGTCCACAATCAGGCGCAGGAGTCAAGGATCTCTGGACGAGAAACAGAGAGACAAGACAGACAGAGAGGGAGAGGGAGTGCGCTTTGGCGGGGCAGGGGAGCAACAGAAGGGTGGTCATATTGAGGGTAGGAGCCTGGCACAATTATCTCCCGAGTCCATGAGAACATGACTCCCAACTCCAAAGCGGGGAGACGGGGAACGGGAGAGCCCTTCTGGCTCAAGCAGGCCTGATTTGTTGGCTGCCTGCAGTGATATCTGGAACAGGAGAATCTCAAGACTTCATCTTGTAATTTGACAGTCAGTTTCCAACTCATCACTGTAACCCTCGATAGGGATCGGCCCAGCGGGGATTTCAGTGCTCTCTATTGATGATTTTAAGTTTTGGTCGTGGTTCATTGACTAAGGGGAGAGACAGAGAGAGACAAAGTTAGATAGATCTACAGAATCTACAGGAAATTTGGATGTTTGTAGATGTGAATGAAAGAGCACATCTTTGCTTCAGTCTGTTTGAACCATCAGTAACACCTATGCCCAAAAAAGCATGCAAATATATAAACAGAAATTCATATGTAGACTAAATATAAACATCACTGCCTACAGACATTCTTTTTTTTCACTTCTCCAAAACCCTCAAAAATACAGTACATCCACATCCTCCCTTATGATAAAAATATAACTTGCAACATTGACTTATTCTCAGTGGAGCTCCACATTGGGAACACAGCGAGGTTGTTTGCGGCTGCCGAGGGAGCCAGAGAGGAGGGGAGTTGGGGGGGGCGATTTGAGCAGGGCCCTGCCAGAGCCGCATGAAGCGGGACCACCCAGGGTGGCGTCAGGAGCTTGGCAGGGGTTCAGGGAGGTTGGTCGGCGGGCCGGCTGGCAGCCCGTACCCAAGGCTGAGGCAGCAGGCGGCAGCAGGCACTCTGAGGCCCTGCCAGAGTGGACAGAGATATTCAGCTCAGCCCACAAAGGCCACTTCAGCCTCCCAAAGCATAACACAGCAGAGCCACAGTGATAGGGAGTGTGTGTGTTTGTGTGTCCGACCATGTAGGTCGGGGAGAGTCTGGAGCAAGTTGAGTGAGATATTTTTAGGATCTAGTTTCCCCAGATATAAGAGACCTCCCATATGGAAATTAAGAGGTTAAACTAGAAAATGTTTATTCATGAGAAGTCCGCATATCAGCAGTGTTGTGTCTATCTTAAGATGTTCTTGCTCTGCTAAAGAGTACAGTACATTACTTAGCCATAAAGGAAACACTGTACCTCCTTTCTGTGCACAACTGCTAGTATAAGCACAGTAAATGTTAACTAGTTCCTCTCCACTGGCCTCCCTCTGGTCGATTAGGCAGCAAAACAAAACAAAACGCTTTCCCCTTGTGTTTATCTCTTCCAATGGGGCCAGTCATTTCATCGCAGCACTTACAGCTTATAAACTCTTGGACAAATCACATTAGCATTTAGCTTCTCTCAGCAGTTTACTACCTTGCTGCCAAGGTATCGTTTATCACCCTGTAATTCACTTTACTAGGTCAATTCACTTTGGCAGGTCTGTTGGGTCTGTCCCCCTGCAGAGGATGTCGGAGGAGAGGGGATGCTGTCTGAATTTCGAACACCTTTAGAGGTGTTTTGTAAAATCAAGCATGAAAATAATTGTTCACATCATGTACTTGCTCAAAACTAGAAACAAACAGTGACAGGGAACAGTGTTACAGTTTCACTGTACACTTTCATCCTCTCTTTTTCTGTCATTTTCCCATGGGAGGACCAGCGTGCATCAGGCCTGATTCCATTTAAGGGTTATAAAACTTTCTCCAACACAGAATAATATTTGCTGTGCAGCTCTTATTGAATTATGCCAGCAGAAAAAACAGAGAAGGATGTGTAGACTCCAGAAGAGCTAATCTTTGTTTACAAGATTCACTTCAAATAGTGTGGCACTCAGCGTGTTGCTGAAATATTTTCTGCTGCTTATAAAACAATTCTTCTTCTAAGATATCAATATAACCAGTGTCATTCCTCCATTTTGCTGCCAGTTGCTGTTTTTTATTTCAAGAACTTATCTCCCATGTTTTTCATTATTCTAACACAGAGTTGAACAAAACCATTTCTGTCCACTGAGCTCTATAAATCCTGTGGAAACATAATGCCGGTGCTATTAATGTTACTGGCACGTACACTAGTGTGAAGTTTCATTTCTTTGTTTTTAGAAAAATGTTTTACAAAAATTTAATGATTGACTTCAGTCATTGAATTCAGTCATTGCTCATGTAACAATGACAGAATTGAAGACACAAATGTGTTTACTGCTTGTTTGTTTTTTAACTATCGGCACCAAAGTTACCTTTTAGCTCATTTGCATGTGCAGCGCATATGCAGGAAGTGCATCTGTCTGAGAACAAGACGAGAGTAATGTGAAACACAATGTCACAGTAACTTAGAAAATATATTTCAGAAGTAAAATTTATGGCTTAAATGATATGAAGCCTTTATTTCTGTAAATGATTAGGGTGGTAAGAGTGGTGGTATTAGTGGGCTGGAGTTATCATGTTCTGACTACTTTAATGGAAAAGACTGAATAATATTTTGCTGGCTGCCACCTGTCACTGATCACTGAGGCCCTGGTCTCTGTCTTTCCCTGTGGCTAAGAACAGTTTTGTTACAGTTATATAATAATTAATAATAATTTTTGGATAATTGAATTATTAGTGTTCCCTAATAAATGATTCAGTGTTTAAGTGTAGCCCCATTTCCTAGTGACTGAAAAGCTGTTTAGTTGGTTTGGTAGCTGTTTGTTTTGAAATGTATGGGTCACACTGTCATCTGCATAATGCGATTTTAATCCCAGTGTTATGTTATAGGTTGTATGAATTTTCAATTTCATGTATTTATTGATGTTCTAAAATCACTAGTTTTTAATCAAAAAATCCTTTAAAATGAAAGACATTGGCATTTACATTGTGCTTTGTTAAAATAAATATATATCTCAATTATATTATATATAAATATATAATCATTCAGATGAAGCATGTTTTATACATTTTTTCAATAATGGCATCCCTTGGTGTTTTTGTATGTCTGTGTTTACATAAGAGTTTATCACATTCTAGTAGTTTTGTCCTTGGAGATGCAGCATCAGCACTGTATTCAGTTAAAAAAAGCCAGAGTCCTGCGCCTCTTTTGGTTCTGATAAACCTGTCCATGCATTTGTGGCTTTAAAACAACAAAGGGAGGAGTGGTGGGGAGCAGCCTCCTCCTTCCTGAGCTGGCACACTGCTCTTCCTGCTCCCGCATCTTGTTTGAGTTGAGTGGAGCTCATGCAGGGCATGGCAGGTGTTTGACTGATCTCCATAGCCTATTTCCCCAGGCCGTTTATCACTGTCACAGCCACAGCCCAATTCAAACTCTCCCCCCTCAGTCTCTCTGCCTCCAGCAGCCAGCTTTCTTAAAGATTAACAGATCTGCTTCAGCTTTCAGACGCACTCAAACATAGCTGCCCGTGTAGCACCCCACTGCTCCCTGTTTTTGACTCTGTCCGTCTTTCACTTGGTTGAATCCCTGCGCCTCATCACCTGTGTTCCTTTCCACTTGCCTCATTCTCTCACAGTCAGCTTACTGGTCCTGTCCCCGTCCGTCAGCAAGGATAAATCGCCCCAATCTTTCCCCTTTGCCCCCCCATACATTTGCAATTAATTTATTTTGCATTGCTTTCCTCCCCCCGTGCTCTTCCTTCCCCTTGATCCAGAGCGGAACAGTCTGGAAATGATTTTGACGCTTTAGTTGTAGCGTGCAGCGGCCTATTGGGGACATTTTGCACTCCCTGACTTTTTATTACAAGGGAAATACCATAATAGGTTATGAGGGAAAGATCGTTTAATAGAAAAATGCATAAGGATTTTTTTCTATAACTGTAAAGCTTTTAAGTTTTGCAGTTGTAAACACAGTAGCTGTTTTTAAAGGGAGTATTGCTGTTTCTTTGTCCTAATCAGGGAGTATAAAACTCTAAAAACAGCCTGTAAGAATTGCAGACATGTATGTCCTCATTGCCTATGTGTCGCAGAAATTGTCCGTTAAGGTACCTGTGAAGTTGTGAAGGCGTGTGCTCTGAGGTTTCACTGTGTTACGAGCCCTCCACCCTGACACCTCTCCCCACCCTGCTCATCTCCTGCTGGCTCTTCTACTGAAACACACACTGACACTCACCTCTACTGCCAACACTCAGCTGGGCAGGCAAATCACTTCTGGCACTTCAGAAGAAAAAAAAAAAAAAAAACACTAGTGGCTACCGGGCTACAGGCCAAAGATAGTATAGCACAACTCTGCTTCCATCATCATTTTTTTTCTATCTGAATAATTATATACGAGTGTGATTAGATGTTTAGCTGTGTCAGATCAACAGCACTTTAGTTTCAAATATCTTGAGAGCTGTTCATTCCGTATTTTATAGCTGTAGCCTTACAAATCCCATGTGACAGCATTTTTCAAAAAAAGTGTACTCTTAGAATGTAGAATTGAGATAGGTGTCATTTCATTACTATCATGATTTCATGATAAATTTTAAACTTATTTACTTGCACATCTCATTATAACAGTTGCACAAATACGCCTTCAAATCAGTCCATAACAGTCCGTATTTATTGGTATATTTGCTGGGAAGACAGCAATGGCAGAAAAGCAGTCTCAGAAGTTTCATATACAGTAACAACGTCATTATATAGACGACTCATTTTACTTTACACTGAGATGGTCCCCACTGTAAAAATGTTCTTTGTTCTTTGTTCAAATGCATAAAACAAGCACAGGAGTAATTATTAGTGTTAATAACTAATAACAATAATGAATAACATTTAGGTCAGCCAGGTCCAAGGTCTTCCTGGGACACTTAATGGAACAGAGGCATCAGTAGTATCACTAGTTCCATGTGTGTTTTCCTGCTATTATAAGGCAAAATGTCTGCTGTGGAAAAAGGTCTGTTAGGACTCGTGTCTGTTAGAAGCAAAGGTGGAGGTAGCGTGATGTCGTTGCAGTTAGCTGGCACAAAACACCTCACGGGGGATGGATGGGTCAACAAATTGTGTATCTTGGACACGGGAGGCCACAGTTCATCTACAGTTTTCTGCTGACATTAAACGTCATTTTCTTTTAACCATGACCACATGTTTCCCTAACTCTGACGTTCTTTTAAGGGCTTGTCATCAATTTTACATACAAGGTTCAGCTTACTCATCACAAGGAGTACTACTAAGCCTACCAAAACAATTTGAAAAAATAATCCTGCTGATGTCATCAAAAGTTTTATCGACTTTGGCTTGAGACTTAAATTTTTTAACCGGTGGGTTTAAAAGAAGTGAACTTGACCCCTACAGGATACTAAAAATCAGGATATCTCAATTCAATCTTTGATTTTCTTTTTTAATCTGTCCTCCTTCTTTTGTGATTCCCTCAACTTTATGGAGATGCAAAACTAAAAAGCTGGAGTACCACTTTAACCCAAACCATGAAACTGTCCTGATCTTTACCAACAAGCTTTTTATGTTTGGGCATCAGATAAGAAGACACTCATTTTAGAAGGAATTGACAAACTGCATTTTTTGTAGTTTTGTTTGGAAGATCAGTTGTACATTCAAAAAACGATCATAGCCAAGCCTGCTCTACCTCAAATACACCTGGGTATATTTCCTGTTAGTGCTCAGTGACCCTTTGGGTTGTGTTTGCCCTGCAGATGTTTAATCTGCACTCAGCAGCAGCAGCACCTCAGCTGTTTGCTGGTAATCTGTCAAACCAAGTGAGAGCCGTAATTAATTTTCAGAGAGACACCAGACACACGAACATCAGGTTTCATATCCTCCACTCTGGCATACAACCCCAACCGTGTATGCCAGGCTTCTTCACACAGATTACAAAATAATAGATTTAAAAATGGAGTCATGGACTAGTCAAACATAAATGAGACTTAAAATTGTTGAAAAATAAAATAATATTTGCACACAGGGACAAATGCTGTAGCAGTGGAATACCATGGAGAAAACTGCAGATAGTGAGAACTCTTCCTGCTTTACAGCCAATTATGTGGCCACTGGTCAAACAGTTGTTTATATCGCCACCACTTTGGTCGATTTGTTACCCTCCCTCCATATTTCAAGTGCATGTGTGTGTATTGTGAATGTGTATGTGCCATCCCACAGTCCCACAGTCCCACAGCCTAGTGGTCGTCTGGCGGTTTTAGGGGAGGAATCTCCACCTCAAGTACAAAGTTGGCTAATTGCCCCCCACAGCCACACCACACATCCATATAAACACACACAAAAACACATACACACACCAGCATTCTCCATTGTTCTGCTGGTTGGAGGGAGGAGGAGGAGGATTAATCCTAATTGCGGTGTGTGGGAGCCTGGAGAGAGGCCAGGATTACTTGGGGCTTCTGCCTTGATCCGCAGAGATGCTGATGGTAATGCTCCCTGCCCATCCCATCCACTGGCAGTTGCCTGCGCCGTATACGCATATGCATCGGACACACGCCACTCCCATGCACACATACAGCAGAGTACAGTTTCATGAACACAGCAGCCCATAAGTATAGGTTCTGTGTCCTGAATCACCAGGGTTGGTGATTCACTTCTCCCAGTGCAACCTTAGCCTCTCTCTGAATGTGTGTGAGGCCTTGGCCTTGCGTCACGGCTGTTGCACTGCTGTTTATGTCTACTGTCGTGTACGCAGGCTGCACCCCCAGCTGACGCACTACCACCTCGGTGGGGTTAATCCAGTCAACAGTGGTAGATGCATTTAGCCCTCAGAGCACTGTTTACTCATTCATTGTGACTTCGTAGACTAATTTTGTAACTTTGAGAGAAGCCAAATACTGTATCAGTACGTACATGGTTTAAAAAAAAGACATGGAGGGCAAGAGGTGCCCTGATAACTCATTGTGCCAGGTATTAAAGGAATAGATTGTGTTGGGAAATACACTTATTCGATTTCTTGCCAAGAGATAGATCAGAAGATTGATACCACTCCTATGACTGTACAGTAAATATGAGGCAGGGAAGATAGTTAGCTTAGCCAAGATAAAGACTAGAAGTAGGGAGAAACAGCTAGTCAGCCTGTTTGGACAGAGCTAGGCTAGCTGTTTCCCTCTGTTTCCAGTCTTTATGCTGAATCCAACATAATTGGCTGTATCTTCGAAAATAATGTACAGGCTTAAGAATGGTATTAATACTCTCATCTAACTCTCAGCATGAAAGTGAAGTAGCATATTTCCTAAAATGCTGAATTACTCCTTTAATGAGTGACCCACATTCTTGTTTCACCTGCACTTTGCCTTTTTATTGCTCTTAAATTTCTTCATTTATTCAATGTTGTAAATATGAAGAGGTGCAAAATCAAACTATAAGATGATCTTCATGATCTTTAAAACACGTTTCATAACCATCCTTTTTAAGACAGTCCCTCTTGTGAGGTTTCTCCCTTCTAGCATGGAGCCCCAAGCCAGACCTTTTCTGCCCCGTCAGGCCTCTCCACCATTATACTGGCTGTTGTGTGAGAAGCCGCAGGCCTGCCCTTCTCCCTTAACAAAATCATGTCAAAAAGCAATTAATATCTTAATACCTCCATCAGCGCCAACCACCAAGCCGCCAAAAGGCCCGACTCTTTGTTTTTTCCACCTCGGTGTCGGCTGCTGTGCTGCTCTTGCCTGGCCCGTGGTTTCCTTCGTTTCATTTCCCAGTGCCCCGGTGGTCAGCTGTGGTTTTCCAGGGGGCACGGGGTAGGACATTGTGGGCTATAAGGTCCTCCACTCCCCCCAAGCATTAAGTACTACTCTCCAGGCCTGAGAGCTCCAGTGGCCACAGACCTGGCCCCATCTAATGCAGCGGCCTACGGATCAGACCTGACCAGAGACACTCATCCACTCTGCAGACTTTCCATCCATTAAGGACACACCAGGATAATGTTCGAAACCTCTGATTATTGCAGTGGATTGGATCTCTTGGGATGTTTGCTGGGCCGAACTGGGTGTTTTCTCATTTATTTGAATGTTCAACCAGTTTTTGAGGACTTTTGAGGACTGCTCTGTGATTTGTAGATATTGTTTCTAGAGTAAGAATTAATTTAGCATTTTTTTTTCTCTCAGGGCTCAAGGCTTGTCGTAAAATGATTAACGATGTTGACTCTTCTGTTCTTAAACCACATAAGTTAAAAATGCTGACATGGCCATTTGTTTTGTCTTTGCATAGCTTATATGAGCTTATGTTGCACAAGCATTAGCCAGGTAATACTAACCTGACTTCTCATATCACTAAACCCGATTAAAGTGTTTTCCACATCTCTCATCCACACACTCTGTGAACACAATACCTGGTCCCAGTTAGGTGTTTTTTTTTACAGCTTAGCTCTTCAAAGGGAAGAAAAAGATGGGTTCTGACTTCTGAGCCATGGCTCCACAATATTTGGTTTCTCTACATTTTCATTCATTTCTCTTGGCAGGCGCGACCAGTAACTGGTGGAAGGTCTTGGCAGAACATGCGATAAAAGCTCATGATTAAAGGGACTAAAATAAGTACTGTATATAACTCATGTGTTCATTAACCACTGAGAAGAGAAACAGAGAGAGCAAAAAGTTGTTTTTCTATTCAACCTTCCACTGGCCAGTTAGTCTTTATTATAAATGTATAATATATTCATCCTCATCTCTTTCTGACTTCTCTCTGTTTATCTCTTGCACCTCCACATTTTGGAAGGCTATATTTGTTCTCTCTGGCTTTTGCGATGCATGTACTGTATGATCACTATGCTTGACATGCTTTTGTCAGCTCTTGTTCACAAACACACACTTTATACAGTGCGTGCACATCTATACGCCGACTGTCCAGGGTCATCGGTTCCCAGCCAGCAAGCCCACACACCTTGGCCGGCTGGGTGGTGGTGCCTTTGAGTACACTGTAGTGGTTTGGCCCCGGGCCCCTGCCTGGCTTGACTGCCGGCATGTGTGCTTTTGCTCCTCTGGACAGTCCGCCTCACAGTGCTGTAAGAGAGCTGGCTATGCAGCTTTCCTTTACCTTCAGACGGCAGCTAAAGAGCAGCTGTACAAACACATATACATTAAACCAGCCCTGTATTAATGACTTTATGTTGGAGCCCCTCTGCAGCAAGGGTTCTGAGACTCTAAGAAGTTGTAGGGGTCGTTGTAGTGGTGGTGGTCTTATGCATAGAAACGCTGATGTCAACGGACTCTTTCAAGGGCACACACTGGTGGAGAGTGATGGCGCAGTACCAGCTGGACTGGGCTGGACTTCAGGAAGTGGATTTTGAAGTGTGTACCATAAGAGTGATTGCCTTGACTTGGACAATGTAGGTGGCTATAAACTATTGGGTTACAAGTGATTTGGCTATAGTGAGCGCATTGTCTTTTTCTAATGACAGGTTTTATGATTATGGGTTTTGAATTCTACTTCTGCCTCGGGCTGCAGCCTTTTCCAGAACTTTGATTTATCTTTGAAGGGATGAGACAATGAACCAACTGAACAGCTTGAGGAGTGATTGTAGATGGTTTAAAACAGAGAGAGGTTGTTACAATCCGTCCTGCACAAGCTCTGAGTGGAGCCTATTGTAGAAAAGATTGATTTACTATTTATCCCTCTGACAGCCCAGATAGGGAAGAGTCATAATTCTGTTGCACTGGGGAGATTAAATTCCTGTATCGCTGTCAGCTACATTAACTGACTTCCTGGATCTCAATTCAATTAGCGCAGCAGCATTCTCTAGCATTAATAAATCAATAGTGATGGCCCGCTGATAGGCATGCTGCATGCAGCATGTCAAAGATGCTTTCTGTGCACATACATATACACACACAAACTCATCTGTTACAGTATGTCTCTGCACTGTTCATTACTGTTCATTAATGATTCCCAGCCCCGCAGCAGTCAGAGCAACCAACTAGCATGTGAGCTGATGTTTAACTAGACTTCCACATGGCATGTTATTCCAAAATAGCTAGTTTTATGCACATTAAAAATACACAAACAACACACATCTATTGATATCATCTGTAAGATTATGGGAAAGAACAAGTTTACGGAACTATTTACCCTCTTGTTGCTGCTGTTCAACTGAATAATTGAGGATGACATTTTCCTTCACGTTTCTTAACTCTTCACTTACTACTATAGCAGGGACTCAAGCCAGGAGACGCTTGTGTCTCTGAGCAGAAGAAAAGACACAAGCTATTGTTTTCCAGCCATTAAATTTCCACAGCTGTTTGGAAACCTCTGTGACAGCCAGTGGAGAAGCGGAACCAGATCCTGGGTGCCACTGACAACAAGGGGGAGGAGGAGGAGGAGGAGGAGGAGGAGGAGGAGGAGGAGAAAAAGAGATGTTATTACAGTTGAACTTTTGAGCAGTTTTCAGCATTAGCAAAAAACCCCGGATGGATGGAATAAAAGTCACACCCTTTGCTGCATCATTTTTATTTGTATATTGTTTCACTGTCAGTTAAACGTTCAATTGGTCTCTGAAACACTCATGTAAACACGCATATATAGCAGTTAGCATAGAGACTATGTCACTATGTGTGTGCCAGTATGCTCTAACTGTGTGGAGGAGAAATTATCCAGACAGTATGAGATGAAATGCCATCGGATCAGCTGTCTGGTACTTTGAATATTATTTCTGTCATGTCAGTCTTTACAAGCTCATCTTTAAATGCTTCTGCTTTTGTTTCCCCGCAACACATGTCAATGTAATTGGTATCTTGGGCATAAGTCGTCTTTCAGTACCTGTGTGCGCTTAAAGGATGTGTTGTGTCACTGATTTTTATCATATTTTTCATCTGTTTCTGTCACTGGCCATTCCTCTAGTCAACTCTCTTTTTCCAGTGGATACTCTCATTTCTTAGATGTTGATTTCCCCCTGATTACACAAACTATGCGTCACTCTGTGAAATGCCAGCGGCTAATTTAGCCAGTCGGCCTGATGAGACAGTTGATAAAGGCATTGATTGGCTCTCCTTCTAAAGGAGGGAAGGATTTCATTGGGACAAAGATATGGGGGCAACACGGCATTCATTTCAGCAATCAGTCCACCATCCTCCCTCCTTCTTTTCCTTTTCCCATTTGGCCAAACTCTTCCCAGAAGTCTTTCAATATGGATTACACTGCATGGTACGTACAGTGGTAATTCAAGGTGAAATAAAACTCTTTTAATCCTATTGGCTGAAGCAGTGAAAGACAATCTGAAAGTGTAGAAGGACAGACATCGAGCTAGAGGTGATTATATGTACGTGGCCTTTCTTTTGATGCCCATATCTGCCTATGTCTACTTCTGGAAGTTGATTTGGTAGTAACGGTCTAGTGAGCATGTCCTTAGTCAAGTCCCTGTCTCCTCCTTTTTCTGGATGTAAGCGCTGCTCCAAAAAATCATAGGCCTTCATTATCTCCACTCAGGCAATTTGGGGAACATAATACTGTCTCAGGATTGGAGAACTTGCCCCCATCAGGGCTGGGGCCTGATCAAACCACTTGCACCGGGACGGGGAGTTAAAGAGAAGCATGCCCGCCAGTCGGTTCATCTCTCTTCAAAGGCATATGGTGCAAATTTGATCAAAAGTGTAGGGGGGAGGGTTTGAAGGGGCATTCATGTCGCTGATGTGAAAAATAAGGCCAGGCTGTAAAAAACCAAATCAAACCACGGTCGGCTCTCTGGAAGTGATTAGACCCAAAGAAGAACCAGCTGCAGCATCGTCAGCCGCATCTCAATCTCATCCACGCGCTGGCAGCCTGCTGGCTGGGCAGGGCAGAAGGAGAGGGGAAAAAACAAGTGCTCATCCCTTCATCGGCCTCAGTGGCTCCTCAGCTCAGCAG
This sequence comes from Xiphias gladius, assembly GCF_016859285.1. NCBI lineage: Eukaryota > Metazoa > Chordata > Actinopteri > Istiophoriformes > Xiphiidae > Xiphias > Xiphias gladius. The sequence continues at coordinate 8,969,224 of NC_053409.1, read as the reverse complement.
GCAAGTGTGAGATGTGAGGATAAGGAAAAACAGAGTTTCGATAGTGGAGGAGGTGTAGAAGAAAGAACAAAAGAGAGAATGGGGGCAGAGAAGTAAGAGAAGGGAAGGTGCAAGAAGAGTCAGAGTTAGGTGAAAGTGCAATAAGGCAAGAGTGAGGATATAGGGGCCTGCCTCACACCCTCTGGGATGTTAAATGGAAGAGTCCCAGTGTGTCCTTAAATATTCATGTGCAGTGTGAGTTGCAGGCCTCTCTAATGTTCACTAGTGGCCCTAGGAGACCAGACCCTCTATGTATGAGTATACACTTCATTTCAAATTACAGCCTATCGTTTAGACAAACACTTCTAGATCGCTGTTTTATAGTCTTGCCATCCTATGTAGATGAACATCAATTAATTCTGGGCCTTTAGTGATTGAAGATTGCCTTATATTAGCTCATTCTGAAGAATCAATTGTCGGTGATTACTGTAGATATGACAACCAACTAATATATTTATCATTCAAGAAAAAGATCCTTGTTCATAATTGATTTAATTGAAAACACTTGCACGCACATTGCCTTCTTCAGATTTTTATAAATTCACCAGCATTTCTATATATTTCATTCAGAGGAGAGACATCTCCATTCCCAAAGGTTAAGTGTACTGTAAGTGTCACTCTGGGCTACCTCTTCTTCAAAGTCCTCTCTGCCATAATGACAGCAGTAATTGAGATGATATAGAGAGAACTCCTCACCTCGTGACTCTGACTGCATCCTCATCAGGGCCCTAAAAGCCCCTTTGTCCTCCACAAGGGAGGGGTGTGAGATGGAGCTGAGATGGTATAGGGACCAAAGGGACTGTATATTTTCATACTTTTTGCCAAGAGATAGCAAGTGTTTGTCATCACCATGAATCATTCAAAATACTCAACAGAGCCATGCAACATCCATCTTGTCCTCATAATTCAAGGCCATCAGTCCTTTTCATCTAATAGCAACGCTCACACACAGTCATATTCCGTGCTAATACATCCACAGTCACAAATCATGGTGTCAAGGAGCAGTAATCAATGCCATTACCAATAGAGTCACAGGATCCAGCGCAGGGCACAACCTCCTCTCTATCCCAGAAGACACGGTCAGGTCCAGAGGTGAAGGTCAAGTTTCCAGAGTGACTGTCTCAGCTGTAGCTCGACCACAGACAGAAGGCTCCGTCTGTTTGCGCATTTTGCAATGACCTGTGCTTTTGTCAAAGCTGCGGACCCCCAGATTGTGAATGGTCCCACTTCATGGCCCCTTGGTCACGGTCAGCAATGACCATGCTGTTGGAGACAGAGGGGTTCACGGCGTAACAAAGACCTCTCCTGTTAGCTGTAGGGAGTAGGTTGGTCAGGGTTGGCAAGAGGGCAGGGTAAGGGAGGGGGGTTGTATTGATTAGTTATTTTGTAGTCCAAAAGGAAAAGATATCAGGCTACTGTGTCTAACACCTTACTGTATCTGGGCAATGATTGGTCAGTTGAATTATTAGTTTGGGCTTTCATTTAAAAGGCTCTTGAGATTGAGCTTTCTTTTGCATCCTTATCCAAAAAGATAAATGTATTTTGAAACACAAACAGCACGGCTGAAAGCATTCCGCAGTTCTGTCCTACTTGTTCTTTTGTCCCAGCACCATGGTGCATGCTGCATATATTATTGTTGTGTAGCCGTGGTGATGTCTGTTTTTGTATCTGTCTATTTGTGCATAGATACATTAATGCAAACACAGTAACGATGATTCATGGTATAAACATCGTACTTACTCCACAGGTTTCCTGTGAAGACAAGCACAGTATGTTGATGTAGAGATATTTGTCTAATAATGCATTCGTTTGCTTACTTAATCAGCCATTTAGCATAGCATTGTGTCTTAATAGCATTTATTGAAAGCTGTGGGTACCTATTGCACTGGCTTGTATCTTCCTTTCTAATACCTTTTTTTTTGTTTAAATAAATTCTGTGTTTAGAATTTCGGAGCTGTCCAAGAAATACATCAACGTCGCATCAATATTATGCAGCTGCAGTGTCCAGTTGTGTTTTGAAGTTGTGTTTTTTTTTAGTTATGGGGGACATAGGAGGGCTGGATCTCCTCAAAATATGGTAATTTTGTGAAAGGACACAGCAAAGTTTTATTTATTGCGCTTTTAATAATATCACCATCATCGAGGGTCAATATGTACCTTGATTCTGTTGTGTTGGATGTCAAATTAAAGCTTCACTGGCTTGCAGCTCAACCTTGCAGGGGTCCTACCTCTGCGCTGTAAAAAAGGATTCGGCCATAGGCTACTCGTAAAGCCTAGGAATACTTTGACATATGGAAAACTAAAAAAAGTTTGACACTTACCCCCCACCCTCCTCTATGAGTTTTAGTCATTTTTCTTCTCTGCTCTGGTACGTATGGATGTATTCAATCAGAAGCCATTCCCACTGAAACATGCTCTTACACAGCGAGTGAGTAAACCTTTATGTAACCGCCAGTCGAGTGGGGAGTTCATTTGATGGAGAGCCCTGCTTGATTTGTTTGTGGCTCCAAAGAGGCTTACGACACGCAAGCTGCCCCTGTTCTGCTCTGATAAATGGTTCTGGTGAGAGGGAGGAAGGAGAAAAAGTGTGTGTGAGACCTCGCCAAAGACTTTGGGGTTTTTCACAGCTTAACTATATTAAGAGACAATCCCCCACAGACACGAATATACACACACACAGTACACACATACATATTCAGCAATTAAATATAATTGTACACCCATATACATTGAGTCATGTGTGAATGTCCATGAACGTTCTCACAAGCACACTTCTCTCACACACACTGGGTGGTATTCATTGAAATAAAACAGCACCGTGATGAGGTGGGAAGCTTTTCCGTTCAGACTCCAGAGGAATGGGCGGCTCCCCATACTTCCACTCACTCTCCATCCTCCTGCAGAGTGTGTCGTATGTTTGCTTAGTAACGCAAGGCTGCTGTCTTTTTGTCTTCTCTGTGCCGACCAGGCAGGACTGTAATTGAATGTTACCTGTCCCACCCAGCCAGTCCCTGGCAAAACACTGCCACAGCCGATTAGCTAACACTACAACTATGCTAATGACCTGTGAACATCACAGGGGCCCACGTGGAATGTGTGTTCATGACAATTTGTGTGTGAGTGTGTGTGTGTGGGTCCTTTACATCTGCCTGCCTCTTTGTCTCTGTGACTATTATGTGTAATGAGTGAGTATTACTATGGCGACCGGCTGCTGACAGGCCACACAGAACGGAACACAGTGGTCATGCAGTTGTCCTACCGACTCCCCCACTCTGCCCACAACACACACAGTCCTCATGTCAAGACAGGGCCAAGAGTGTGCCACTAGAACACACAGATTTGCTTTGGCTGATGGCAAACCACAGCAGTGGAGCCTGTGGCAGCATGCATTTCCTTTAATATCCTGGCTAATGTACAGATAGAAGCCAGGGCCTCTAGAAAGCCTCTGGATCCCAGCCAGACTTCCTAACCTGCCACCACACCAGTCTTATGTAATGTTTCGATCAGTACAGTAGGCAGTGTTTAGTGAGGGAGATGTAGATGTGACTCATGTCTGGAAATGGCAGTGTCTGCAATTTTTCTTCACTAATAGGTTGTGCTTGGTCTCTTGGCATTCATAGTGTCATTTAGTCAAGTTATACTTTGATTTTGACTTGCACTGAGCCTTTACTTTGACAACCAAAGAATGTAAAGCTAAATTGCTTTATTGGCTGAATAAAAGATTACCTCAGACTACTCCTGTTGGAAGGGTTCCCTCGAAACACTGCGAGTCCAAGGATAAGATATTCCTCATCTCAGAATCCTTTTCTCCGATAAAATAGGAACATGAAATAATTATCGTTCATCCTGTTTATCGGTCACATACTCATACACTCTCCTGTCAAGCTCTTGAATGCGGTCAGAATTATTTTCTTCAGCAGTTAGCAGAGAGTTAGACTTGTTAAGCTCCCCATTGTGACATTCTGTGGCACCAGTAAGTCTTAAGGTTGTTTGACAGATGATGTGGTCCCTGGTCTATTGCGGGCGACGCTTTCCAGTCATTTTCATTTGACAGGAATTTATTTCATCTGTGGCAGTAAAACCCATTATCTGTTGGCAAAACCTGGCTAACTAAACACTTTAGATCTGGGTGCCTGGCAAATGCTGAGAATCCAGAAGTGGTCCAGGAAATTAACCCCCTGTAAAATGGCAAATTGTCGTTTTTACAATTCTGTTTTTGTACACATAATTGTACAGATTAATCAGACAAGATATAATGTGTTAATTTCAGAGTTTTAGAGGTGTTGGTAGGAGGATTGTGTTACTGTTGGACCAAGCCAGGCTAGCTGTTTCCCCCGTTTTCAGTCGTAATTGAAAGCTATGTGCTAACTGCTGGCTCTAGATTCAGAATAACTGGACAGTTAAGAGAGTGGTATTATCACCTCATCTAACTCTCCTCCAGAAAGTGATTAAATGTTTTTCCCAAAATGTAGAACTTTTGCTCGAAGGCTTCAAAAAAACACTCTTAATGTAATGTAATGCAGAGACTGGTATTCGCTTCATTTAAAGAAGAGATGCTATTGTTGTGATTATGTAAATGTTTTGTCCTTAAATATAAAATGACCCCCCTATTTTTCAAATGTAATATCCAGAAAAAAATGTCATCCTATATTTAGGTCCAAACGGTAATTTCTGTGTAACATCAATATGTGTTGGGGCAGTGGAGAACAGAAGGTGAAGTAGAAGCTGAAATCACCAAAAATGACGGCAGACTTAAGAGTGATAATACTGTACATAGAAATGATGGAGAGACAGAGAATATTGGGGTAGATGTTGGGGTGAAGTGGTGGTGGGGTTGTATTGTAGCCTCGACCACGCAAATTAAGCGTGGCCTCATATGCAGACCTTCATTTCAGGATTCACAGCGGCTGGAGAAACCACATCTCCTCCCATGGAGCAGACCCAGGGCCACAGCCAGACCCAAATAAGCATCATCTTTTTCATACCACAAGAGAGAAAGAAAGAAAAGAGCTTGAAGGAAAGTGTGTGTGTGTGTGTGTGTGTGTGTGTGTATGGTGGGGGGGGGGCAGACGGTTTAAAGTGCAGAAGTAAAAGGGAGGCAGTCTGCATGGGGGTTTGGGGCCATGGAGCTGAGGAAGGAAACCACAGGAGTATTATGAGCAAGGGCCTCTGTGTTTCAGTTAAGCTTTTCTTTCTCTCGGAAACCGTTATATAGACTTGCTGACCCTTTCTCCCTCAGTCAGAGCTTCCTGCCTCTGTCTGCCATGCAGAACCCCTCACCCACTTCGAGCCAAATCACACTTCTCAGAAGGACTGTGGCAGTTCATGAATTACTCCACAGAGAGAGGTGTTCTTGCCCAGAATCACTCCCTTGCTTCCTACTTATAGCTGGGGGCCACTGTTTTCTATTTTCCTATATTCTAAGCTTCTACCTGGCAACTTTTAGGTTGGCTGTCACCAAGTCGCTGAGTAGGCACACCTGAGGATTGACTGTCTGACAGCCTGGGACATTAACAGCTGCTTCTGGCACTTTGATGAATGGCAAATAAAATAAGAGTGGGAATAGGAGAGAGAGGCTCACTCACTGGTGTCCTAAACCTGCCGAACGCTGTGTTATTTCTTCCGTTCCGAAACTTCCCGTTGACCTTGGTCATGTGACGGGGTGGTTGCGGCCGGTTCCGGCCTCGTCTGGTCAGATCTGGTTTCTCTCCTCCCGTGGGAGGAGCTGTGTTTGGCCCAGCTTGCCGCTCTACTCGACTACCCACAGAGGCTGGTGTTAACATTGGGTAAATGTTACGGTTAGTGTGTTTTTGTGTCAGAGCAAGATAATTGCACCCTGGCCGATGGTCATCCTTGGACCACAGCTATATGCAGTGTGTGTATTGACTTTACTTTTTCTACCCTATATTTTTCTTATTTGACGTTTTTTTTCCCTCTGGTTGGTGATGGGTCTTTCTGTCGTTTTGGTCTGGGTTGATGGAAGGTTTTCAGCTGTTTTCTCTGATGACATAAACTTGCTTTGAAAAGTTTGAAAAGCACACAGTTAGTTCTTATTAATGCAGAATTAACAAGAACTGTCTCGTTACTGTGTTTCTGTATCTTGTACAGAGTACAGTGAGCTCGTGACCACCTACATTGTACAGTAGAGGACCCAGCAGCCACTCCAGCTGCTCTGTGTTTGCTGAAGCCTCTGTAATACAGCTGTTGTCATCGGAAATAAAGGAAATTAACATTATGCTGTAGTTGCTGTCGTATCCTGTTGCTGCCTGCACACAGTGTTGAGTCTCTTCTCATTTCCATTTAGTATTTACTATTTATTTGGAGATTATCAGAGAGAAACATGTTTTGTTGACAGTGTGGCTCCAGTCCAGAATTAATGAAAATGTCCCCTCTCTTGGCACAACATCACTTTTCTACTCATCTCCTCAAATCTGGAAGAGGAGGAACATCTGTAAAGAGCCCCCATAATTATATCTGAAGATGTGGAGAAGGAGAAGGGGGGTATAAAGGAATAAAATGAAAGGGGTGAAAAGAGAGGGGAGGGACAAAAAAAAATTTTCTGACTGTGAAATGACTGCCAGATTTCTATTTGTGCATCTTGAAAGGCCCGTGTCTCTGCCGCTGCATATGGGATGTGGGATGAGAGCTCTGGCAAATCAAAGGCGCACTGGATAAAGATCTCTGGAAGCCCATGCTAGTAAACAGGCCCATAAAAGCGGCTTGCGGGGTGGAGCGTCAAAGAAAAACTTGAATGTCTGCCCACCTCCAATAAAGCCAGAGCTTCTGCAGGCGTCGGTTCCAGAACTGCGCATGGCCGGGCGCGCAAGGCAGCCGGTGGTTTGGAGCTTCATCATTGTATCATATCCTCAGATTAAGGGCTATCAGTCATGTAGAATACTACAGTGGCTCCGATGGGTTTTCTTCTAGCCTTTTTTTTTTTAGAGTTTGCTCTTTTTCATCATTTTATTCATCACCCTGCATGCCAACTCTTCTCCAATTTTCACCATTGCCTTTCAACCTATATTACACACATTTCAGACACTTTATTTCCACATCCATCCTGTCATTTTCTGTAATTATTAACCACCAGTTCTTTTCGATCTAACCCACTCACCAATTCTTTTTCCAGCAAACAAGGCCCGTCCTACAGTAGCACTTGTAGCATTATTGCTAGCAGCCCAAAACCCTGAGTCAGCAGATCTGCTATGGCTCTGCAGCTGCCTCATTTTTTGCACGTTATCGCTGCCAACCGTCGTTGCACACTGTTTTTTTTTTTTTTCCTCCATCAAGGATGTAAGTGTTTGTGACATTGTGGCTAGAGGGGGCGGAGGTGTTGAGGCCAAACTATTTCATTTGAAACAACTCAAACCCGGTAGCATTCCAATGTAGGCAACCCTCCTGCAGTTTGCTTTAGGAGGAAAAAAAATAGGAAATAGAAAAACATGACTGCGAGCTTTGCGGTAGAGAAGGCGTCATGCTGTGTGGCATTTGTGTGTTGTTGTTTTTGATTTTGGTGAGCAAAGTACTTCACACCACAGAAACAGCCTCTACCTTTAACATTGATAATAATAAACACTAATCAATTGTGTGCATTTAGTTGTCCTCTTTATCTCCAGCTTACTGTATATATAGTTGTATTGATATATAAAATTTGGGAGTGTTTAGAATTAAACACACAGTGGTAATAAAATGAAACACAGTGCTTCAAGAAATTAGCCTGCATTGATCTATAATTTTTGGATGATGATACTGTAAATAACACCAGGGCCCTGTTTCCCAAGGCTTTAGTTTAGAAAAACCAAGTTATAAACTTGCATCACACATGATGCAAAATGTGGTTAAGATCTAATATATTTTCACTTTGTCCTTGATAATCTTCTTGATGTCCTGTGTTTATGGCGAAAGTATCTCGCAACAAAGACCCATCTGTGTGAAGGCAAACGGAGCAGTGCCCTCCAGTGGTGTAGCAGCTAAAAGGGGCCCTTCAGAGCCGCACAGCTTTACATGCATTCCACCTCGGTCGTAGTCAAGGGCTTCTGGCTGACAAAGGCACACAGAGCAGCTTTAAAAAAAATCTGTTTCCACCACAGTCTGAGGAATGTTTATCAGTGGTAAGCACACTGCCCTGGAAGCATATGGTGTGGTTTCACTGCTTTGGGTGCACAAGAGGTGAACTCAAGGAAAAGTCGTATGATCATAGAAGACCTAACGGATGGTTGAACATGTGAGTTTCTAGTAGTAAATTCTGCTTTTTGTTTTTCACCTTTTTATCTGTTATCAGACACCAACTCACTGAATCTCTGAAACAATCATACACAGCATTGCTCTTTACCCTTTACTTTTGACACCTTCCACTGAAGCACCCTTAAAACTCACACCACTCAGATGCACATGCACACACATAAACACAAATATACAGTAAATATACAGTGTACTTGGGTGCCCTGTGTTTAGTTGAAGAGTTGAGTATCAGTAAGTATTGCATTTGGTCATCACAAAAAACCGGAGCAGCACTCTATGTACCTCCACCTAGATTCTAATATTGTTTGGGACACAGTTTGAAGGAGGCACTCCCTAAGCATGATGGGATACAATTTGGCACGTTAGCTTTCGGGCCACACCTGCATTGACACTTTGGTGTTCTCATTATGTCATCATAGATTTTTTTTTTTTTTTTAACACAATGTAGCCTGACAGTGGTGGAAGGTAAGTATGTTTACTCAAGTACTGTACTTACAGTAAGTACAGTTTGTAGGTACGTGCTTTACTTGAGTATTTCCATTTGATCCTACTTTATACTTGTACTCCGCTTTGTCTTAGAGGCATATACAGTATTTATACCATGGTGTTGTTACTTATACTAGAGTAAATGATCTGAATACTTCTTCCACCACTGCAGCCTTATACATGTACTGTATATAAAGATTGGACCTAATAATTTGAACACATGTACAGTAGAATACAGTCTACAATAGCCCAGCTGTAAATATGTCTTTTGTTGAGTTTATAACGTTAACTTTCTGTTCAGAATGGGTTGTATCGGATTGCATTATACAGTATCACAGGTGCCAATGCATCTAATTCCTGTATATGAATGTTTTCAGTCAATAACACAATACGTATACCACATTTTGCTGACAGAATTTACCTGTACTTAAAAAACGTAAATTCCCCCATGAATGTCTTTAAAAAAGACTCTTAACTCTACAAATGCATCACATATATACACACACAGGCCCCTTGTCTCTGTCAGCAAGGCTTCCAGTGCCCTATACTTTAATGACCTTCTCCCCAGTAGGCCTCGTTAAATTCTCCTTAGGACAAATTAGGAGGTGTTACACGTGTCAGAGGTCACTCTGCTGCTCTTATGGCAATATGCGACTCCCCCAAATTCACAACACATGTTCACATCATATGTAACCCTAAAATGTGTTAACTCAAAGTTCACCACCTCATTTAAATCCCTGGATACAGCCACAGCTCAGTCCAGCTGAGTCCCTGGCAAACAGGGACAGTTTAATAAAAAAAAGAGCAGACAGGAGTTTTTGATGTTGGCTGATGTCACTGCTTTGTGACACAGCTGTTTTTCTTTGGTCTGGATAAATAGGACTTTACAATAGCTGGATATAAAGGACATTATGGGTATTATGCAACCATGCAATATAGAGGAAGTTTTATGTATGATGCAGAGATGTGATGAAATTCTGGTCCGAAGCCTGAGGTTCTTTATGTTGGTGTTATGCCACATGCTACGGTTGATATTTTTTATAAATTACAGTATTTTGAGCTCAGAGGCACATTATACTTCTTTGAGCTTTGTGGTATCAAAATAGTAGCTCATACGTAAGTCTTTCATCAAAATCAGTACTGTATAAAAATGATGAATATTCCACCCTCCAGGGTTTCAATTTTACTAAAAGGAAAAAAAAATTTTTTCTTTTTAATTTCATTGATTTGGTTCACATTGATAAATGGTGCATTAAAATCTGGTGGTTCCAAAGCTTTCTGATATGAATCAAATCAAGCACACAGTTGCTGCTTTACTGTGCAGATTATTAGTGAAATCAGAGCCCACCGGATGGGATTCATATAACACCCCCTGCACTCTTTGGAACAAATACACTTGTTTATTTTGGTCTGTACCCCGTGATTTCTCGAGTGTAAGTGTAAATTACATGTCGCCACCATTAAATATTAAACCCGATGGAGTTTTAATAATTGATGGCATCACTTCTTATCCAACGGTGGCCGAGGAGCTGTCCCAGAAAAGCCCCTTGCATTAGGCTTTTCTTGAGGTTAGAGACTGTGGCCACCATATCCATCTATTTCTTTTTAGCAGGCTGATGGATGATTGCAGGAAGTTCGTAAAAGAAGATCTCCCCCACCAGAATGGCATCATCTTGGGCAGGGAATGGCAGAGTGCTGAGTGGATGTAAGTGCTTCTTCAACCACAACTAAGTATGTTCTGTGGACCTGAGGACTCTCAAGCTGTGGCCAGGATGGGTATAATGATTGGTTTGGAGGAGAGAATGGTGCGTGTATGTGTGTGTGTTTGTCTATGTGTGTGTGTTTGTCTCTGTGTGTGTGTGTGTGTGTGTGTGTGTGTGTGTGTGTGTGTGTGTGTGTGTGTGTGTGTGTGTGTGTGTGTGTGTGTGTGTGTGTGTGTGGACAGAGTGGTACTGAGTAGGTTACCCACATGGCTTCCAATGCCTGTAAGCTGTTCTCTCTGCCCCCAAAAGTGGTGTGTTTGGGGTGGCTCTGGCATCTCAAAGTGCTACCACTTCAAAAGTTTATTCAATAAATGGACAGCCATAATTATTGTGACGATAAACGCTCATAACCACTGATGGAATTTGATGGTAAATATGACTTCCCTGACATAGACCCAGAGAAAAAAAAGGCTCAGAGAAACTGCGTATTATAATATAAAGCTCACCAAAGCATGATGGTAAGCAATGTTTATTGTCAAACATTATAAACTGCTTTAAACTGTCCAGTAGTATGCTTTACTACAATAAAGTGTACTATAGTGCAGGGAGCTGTAAAAGTCTCTCCTTATACAGATCAACAGTCTCTCTCTAGCACACTCCCCCTGGAAGTAATCAATACAGCTTAATAATAACCTATAATCAGTCTCGTCACATTGGGAGTGATGGTGACTGATAGGCCTCTGCTGTCCGCCTGGTGCTCCTGCTGACACTAATGCACCAACTGTCTATGTATGACTGTTTATTACTCAATAAGGACATTTGGAAATAGCCTGATCAATAATGAATGCTGCTCCCTTAACTCCGCCTGCATGCATGGAAGAGGCAGAGAAATAACATGTAAACAACAAAGCATCTTGTCTAGAGAGTTTTACCACAGTGAGGATGAGGAATGTCCTTCAGAAGAGGTGCCCCACAAAAGAAAAAGCTAGTGAAAGTACTTGTCCGACTGGTCTGCATACTTTATCAGATAAGCAACGGTAATTTTCACTAGCTGCCGAATCAGACCCTACTTTAAATGGATGGAATGGACTGAACTCATATAGCGCTTTTTTAGTCTTATCGACCACTCAAAGCGCTTTACACCACATGCCACATTCACCCATTCACACCCACATCCATAGAGCGCTCTTTTCTATACACACACACACACACACACACACACACACACACACACACACTCACCGATGATACATGGGGGCAATTTGGGGCTGTATCTTGCCCAAGGACACTTCAACATGTGGACTGGAGGAGCCGGGATCAAACCACAGACCTTCCAGTTAGTGGACGACCCGCTCTGCCTCCTGAGCTACAGCTGCCCCACTTTAAGCTGCACTGATCAATAATTGTACATGAGCAATGGCTCAAATGACCATCTGCAATGTGACAGGGTACGCTCATTGTGATGTACCCCGCAGAGAGTTTATCCCCCAACTCTACAGTTCTCCTCAGCTCTATGGAGCATTTTAGTGTCTTTCAGGTTGTTGTTTTGGATTGACAGCCTACAACTTCAGTGTACTGGTTCAGTGTCAGCGCTCTCATTTGTGTCGTTTCTGGCCACAGCAAGCAGCTGTTTCCAGTGAAAAAGCTCCAATTAATTCGCTGTATGCTGTATGTTGGGCCAAATGGCAGACAGACAAGTTTGCGGCTAGCTTACATAGTGAAGCGTTTTGCTGCTAAAGAGCCAGGTATTTCATTCAGGAGTTAATGGAAACTAAGATAGCACTAAAACAAGAGTGGCTATTGGACATTCATTCATCACAGGAACAGAAACATGACTCCAAATTAATGATAATGTTGCTCTGTGTCTATGGATTAATAAAATTAATATGTTGATGTATATAATAAAATGACAATATTGTGTTTACAGCTTGTTGGGCTACCCTGAAGCAGCCAAAAAAATAAATTAATGCAGGTTTAAGTAAAGTAGTAACACCAAAATGTAAAAGTACTCCCGTTACAAGTAAAAGTGTAAATATGTGAGCAGGATTTTAATGTTCTAGCTGGTCCAGATGGAGCTAGTTTGAACTGTTTTACATATGTAAACGCATACCTGATTCATGAATCATTTCAATGAATTGATCATATGTTTTGTATGAAAAATGTTATTCCGCAAGGTAGTCTAGTAACCACAGCTGTCAGGTAAATGTAGTGGAGTAAAAAGTACAATATTTTCTTCTGAAATGTAATGAAGTAGAAGAAATAAAGCAGCACCAAATGGAAATAACTGTCTGACTGAAACACTGAGTCACTCTGCTGTAGAGAATAGTTGAAAGAAAACAGAGAGCTATTTAAAGCGACAGCAGCCTTGTTATACTGTTTCACAAATCTGTTCAAATCGTTCGCTTTTATATATGACCACCAGTGTCTACGGTAACGAACATTGGATGTTGTCAAGCTATAATTTTGCTCTGTGGACTGAGGTGGCCTTCCCTCTCAATAGAGGACCATTTAACATGGTCAAAACACTTTAATTCTGGCCAGTGAATGGTCCTTTTCAGCTGACACACTCACTTTTAAGCAGCAAGGGCGACAGATATATAAAAGCAGCTCTTCAGACCTTAGAAAATATTTTGGGAAACCAAAATAGCCTGGTACTTATGAGAGAGAGAGCTAGAGAGAGAGAGAATGACACTTTTTTTTCAATGTAACTGGAAAGGCGACAGGCAGTATATCTGCCTGTTGAAATCTCATTGGAAGGAGAAAATGTTTATTTTTTCCTTTTGGCCACAACTTAGAAACCCAAGGAATCTGCTGTCCTTCTCGATCCACCATCTGATGGTTCAGTGTTAGCGTTTGCCTCCAGAGTCGTTGGGGCGGGCTTGGGGGTTGGCGGGGGGCTGATTGACTCTAAAAGTGGCTGAGGTTTCCTCAGGTCCTGTTTGGGCGTACCGAGACCATCCTGTGCTGAGCCCAGCCTAACACCAGAAGCAACCCAGTTAGAGAGAGAGGAGACGCCCTGTCGTCTACCCATCTCTGTCAAAATATTTGTTCCGCATGGATGTGTGTGTGTGTGTGTGTGTGTGTGTGTGTGTGTGTGTGTGTGTGTGTGTGTGTGTGTGTGTGTGTGTGTGTGTGTTTGTTTAATAGGACAGTCAGTGGGACTTGTGGCACTCCATGTGTGGGCATTGCCCAGGCTGTTTTGCCACCCTTTGCCACCACACACACTCACTCATCTCACCTTTGCAGGATGAATGTATGTCCGTCCCTGTCCACACACACACCAGTACCAAAGTCAGACCACCCAGGCAAGTGGGGAACCATGAGAAGGCCACTTTATGCTCCCAGACAGTCCAGTCCGACCACAGTGGCGCCCCTCTAACACCCATGCAGCCGCTATTACCCACAGAGCCTGTGTGTATGTGTGTGTGCGTGCGTGCATATGCATCTACATTTGTCAGTCTATCCGTCTGCATTGACAAATGTGTGTGGACAAGGTAGTGACTCTTCTCTTTATATTCTGGCAACCACAGGCTCCAGCACATTTAACTGAGTTAATTTAGTTAAATGACTCCAATGCAACAAAAGACCTTTCACATTTGCTACCTGGCAAACCCCTACTCTAGGTGTTAGGATCAAGTCCAGCCTCCGTCATTACTCCACTGCTTTCTCTAGCACAATCATTGTCCTCACTAATATTCATTGTGCTAGTGTGTGATGGAAGAAGCAGAATGGGAGGCTGGATTGGTCAAAGTGCTGACATTTATCCTGTGTGTTTGTGGCTGCGATGGTTTGGTTGGGACTTGCCATGTGACCGCCTCGACTTTCTTCTATCTCTCTGTAGACCATCACCCAACCATGATGGAAATTGCCAGGGACAAATTAGCCACATATGTTGAATAATGGTTACAACAATTGACTGGGCACAGCTTGCCTCAAGGAAGTGTCTATGTGTGTATGCGTTTGTGTTTGTGATTGAGCATATGCATGTGTGCCTTTAAATTTCTGAATGACTGTACTCATACATTAAGCTTGCATGCATTCAGACTGGGGTGTCACAGAATGTTTCAGTTGCAACATTGCATTTGTTTGTGTTCATCTTCGTATCGATTCTTTATCAGCAATCAAAAATCAGCCACTGGCATTTTCTCTGATTGCTGTGACATTCCTGATGAGGGAGGAGGAAATGCAAGAGAATTGCACCGACAAATCTGGAAAAACATGAGTCATTTTCTGTGATAGTTTTCCAGCCAAGCCTCCCACCATGCTACGCACGCCATGGCAGCCATTCCGTCTTTGATTGATGACTTCTCCTATTGTCGGCTCTTGTGCCTATGATCTTTTAATAAAGTTTGTTTTTGTGCCCAGAAAGCTGTTTGGGCTCACTGCTGTGACTCATAGCACGAATTGTGTTCCATCAGAAACAGTAAAACATGTGTACATTTGAGGGAAATATATTAACACATTTATATATTCCTAAGTGAAGCTTGATATTGCATTTGTTGATCCGCTGATTATATTCTTATGGAGAAAACAGTAACATATTGATTCTTAACTAGTTAAAGGGACACTCCACCAATATCACACATTAAGCTCTGTTTACTCGACATACTCAGCGTGGAAAAACACATTTTGATGTCTTTGAAAAATTTACCCTCATGATGTCATCAGGGTCACCTTGGCTTTGGCTTGAGACTTCAAATTCTTAACATGAAGCCTGTGTTACAAACAACAGGCGGGGAATTTGAAAGAAGAGGGAATTTAATAGCCGGGGGGGTTAGGAATTATGGGAATGCTGCCTCAATTTCAACTATTATATTAATATAACTATCATTATTCTTTGTCATTTTTTAAACCTCTAACTCTAGCTCTATCTCTAACTAGCTTGGAAGTGCAATACTGAATCACTTAAGCGCACTTTGAATCCTTTCCGATCCACCATTACGAAGCATAGCTTCAACTATAACACATTTTTGGAAGCTGGAGTTGTGCAAAATAATGTTGTTGTTTTTTTTAAAGTAGAGGCCAGAAAGTCTTATGCTATGCAATGTCATAGGTCACATGCATGAAGAGGAGTTTGGAAAAGTTGAAAGTTTCTGGGTTGTGTAGAGATAATACTTACAGTAGATTAGGTTTTCAAAATAACAGCACTTATGCTACATTTTTCTCATTATATAATGCACTGTGATTTCGTTTACCACACCAAAATGACGTTTTGTGTACCGTGTTTGAAAGGGGTCACAAATGGGAAAGATGAGAGTGAAGGAACAGTCGTGAAAAGGAAAAAGTACAAACACTTTAGAAATACTGTCGCATTTGCGCCCAACACGCCAGGAGAATAATGAAACCACCAGTGTGAGCTGTCCATTCAGGGATAGCGCCTCCTATTTATTTTACTTTCCTGCCTTCTGATTGGCCAGTGGAGGTGTGCAGCCAGTGAGTTGCGAGCTTCCCCTCCAGAGCCCGATGACAGATCTAAAGGATAGTTCCCTATCCCCCTTGTTACAAATAACTTCCTCTGACATGTTTGGGCACGCTGACAATGTTTTGAGTGAAAACAGCTTTCAGGGTTGGATGGGATACAAGCTTTCAACCCCTAGGGTGGGCTACTTCTTCAACTGCTGCTTTATCCCTCTGAAGAGAGAAGGCAAGTGGGACCAGAGAGAGAGAGAAAGAGAGATACACAGAGCCCAAGCAAGGCTCGGATTAAGCACTGCACAATAAAGTGAAGCGCCATGAATAAAGGTATTCTGGAGTGCAAGCATTTTGACTTTAAAGTGTGACACGGGCCTGTTTTTTCTCTTTCACTGTCTGTTAGTGCATTAAAGACAGCAGGAGGAGGGAGGGGACAAACCGAAGCAGAGGTGTGTCATTGTTGACACAGACAGGGAAGAATGCCTGGACAGTCCTCCTCTGTTGCTATGACTAGATCCACTTCTGTGGTCTCGCCTGTGTTGAAGCAGTTTCAGGTCATTGCATGTGATCTATGTCGTGGGCACAGACACCCTTTGTGTCTGCTCTCTGTCCTCCAGGTCTGAAATCATTGAGCAGAACATGTTCCACTCTTTTCTATACAGCGCAAGTACATTGATTTTTTTTTTCTTTTTTTCTATCACTAATTCATGGTTCGAGTTTTGAGGATTGTGTCGGTTTTTTTTAGCATTTACAAAAGCTAAAACACGAGCAAAATGTAAGGAATGGATTTAAATGCGTGTTTATCTGCTCCAACGTAAGCAGCACTCATTAGCATGTTTGGCTAACAAGCATAGTATAGTAACCAAGCATTACTTCCAAGGCCAAGGAGCAAACAGTTAACTAACCACATTAGTATGTTGGCTTGCAGGTTACGTAAAAAAAAAAAACTTGGCAAATCCAAGTACTATTTGTGTACTATTTGAAAGCCAGTCCTGGATGCCTAGAGAGTGTAGGCCTATGTTAGCTGCTCTGTCCTGCTTTTTATTGGATTTGGGTAAGTTTACACTCCAGCAACTCCAGCCTATGTTACCCTAGATATGGCATTACAAGCCTAAAAAACATCGGTCAGCCCTCATCCTAAACGCCTTTTTTTCTCTAGTAACATTAAAAATGAAAACAAGTAAGCTATGCAGCCAAACAGTGTTATGTAATCTGTCTTTTTTTTCCTTAACATATTTATAATACTTGAACTAACTACCTCTATACGGTGATAGAAGAACAGTGATATTTCTTTATCTGGTGAGGATGCTGACTTTTTGACTGGAAGACGTAGCTTTAGCCTCAGCCCAATATTATCACCCTTTTTACAAGATTCTCATTTTACAGCAAGTCAGCTGAAAACATTCAAAAGTCCATGGGAGATTCACTTTTCAAACAGCCTTTCATTTTTAGCTCATGGAGCTAACATGCTCGATCAGCCAGTTAGCCTAGGCTGATAAAATCTCATAACATCTCTGATTTCAGCCAGTAAAACTGACGGGCACAAACTAGAAATGAGAAGCCTGATTTTGTCTACTGTGTGAAATAAAGGACACATTTTTTCAAAAATTACGAAGAATTTTGATGGTAAATCTGCCAGTGTTATAATTGTAAACTACATATGTGCAAGAACAAAAAGCTTGACAGACTGTACTATAGCAACAAATATTAAGGAGAGTTTGGCAAAGCGATTCGTCAATGCTGGCCTCAATAAATTTTGTGTCCTTGTCTCTCTTACACCTTTTCTTCTCGTTTTATCAGTGGTCCTTTGGGACAAGTCTTCCTGATCAAGCCCATCGGAACTTAGTTATGTTCTCCTCAATTGCCTAATCAGAGGAGATGGTGAAATCAATGAGGTTTATGGATCCTAACAGGAATCTGAAATGAACACCAGCCTCTAGAATCAATGTTTTTCTTCATCTGTATGTGTACAGTGGGGTCCCCTTTCTCATTCAAGTGAATGTGAACGTGGTCTAAGACTTTTTGACTCCACTGTATTTGTGATTTTGAGGGCTGAAAATGTTCGACCTTCGCCAGGACAGCAAGCGCCTGTGCTGGATGACTTTTGGGAAATGATATAGGGGGAGGAAAGGGAGGGCAGGAGTGGTGTGAATTAGAGGTCGAAGGTCTGCAGAAGAAGGCAGCCACCACAAGCCACTTTACTAAAATCAGAGAATAATCTTTTGTGGCCAAATCAATCTATCTACAGTATGAAAGGGCAATGGATCCTGTAGGATCAATCATAGCAAATATGAAGGGTGTGTGAGGGGAAGTTAAGGCACATTGATTTAGTCTACGGCAATTGTGTTGGAAACCAAAGGCAATTTTGATGGCGAAAAAACCCAAAACATTTTGGCGACAGCAGAGGAGGATGAACCCCAACAATCTGACAGATAAGATAAGCAAAGCACAAAAAGAAAAACACATGGATGAGAGGTGAAGAGATGAGAGGCTGAGGAGTGGCTCATCACCATCTCTTCACCATCTGGTCCCCATCACCTCCCTTATGACTCCAGTGATGTTACTCTGAGAGGAGATGGTACCAATTAGAAATCAGACTGTAGACATCTCATGAACAGGGACATACGGGCTCAGTTCCAGGTGTCTGTATCGATAGTCTGCTTGGTAGTCAGTGGGTCAGAGGCTTAGAAGGACATTACCTTTGCCATCAAGGCTGGGCATAAATATGTTTCTAGTTAAAGTTGTTGATATTTCCACACACAAAAGTATTGATCCTATAATTGTCATAAAAGAAGAGTACAAAGCAAATCCCATTACTGTCACTAAGCTCTGTAGATAATGGCTGTCTGGCTGGGAAAGTCCACCACATTTTAAAGCTCCTCTGTCACCTCAGGAGCGAGACGAGCATCGCTGGCTCTCCTCTTATTTCTTTATCAGGACCGGAGACGGCTCAAGCGCTTTCCCAGAATCTGTCAGGCCCCGGCAAGCACGACGCTTCATCCATCACAGGAGCCAGCTCCACAGGCTTTTCATTTTACTGGGGAGGCCCACTTCAGAGGCCAGGCCCATTAAGTTTTCACATTCGTGTCCCAACGCCTGTCATTTGGCTCACATCAACTGAAACACTTTTTCATTCTCGCCGTTTCTCTCTCTCTATACTTCATGTCCCATTTATCTTTATTTCTCAACTTCTCCCTCTTTGCCCTTCTGACGCTCCATCACTTTTCTCACTTCTAATGAGGAGTGAACTCGTTTTTGAAAATTATGATGTGATCCCGAGGTCAAAACTGCAAATGAAACACAGGTTTCAGAGCTATCCCAAGACAAAGCAAGAGAGGATGTGCAGGGCTTCCAAAATAAAGCTGCTGCAGTGTGTGTGTGCATTTGTGTTCCTGTCATGGTGTGACTATTAGTTAAGAGTTATCCCACATAAAGAGAACATCACACTGTAATATCTGGTTTAATGAAACAATCTACCTTAATTCTCAAGTCATGTGCGTTAACACACACAGTGAGAACAGCGCTGTCTTCCTCAGCAGTTAAGCAGAAAATTTCTGGATCTGCTGAATGGCTGAGTTGACCATCTAAACACTATCAGGTTCCTGCTATTACTCTATTTCCCCTCCTAAAAGAATGGCGTGCTGTGGGTGTCATTCTAGAGGGGCCGATCACAGGCTAACATTGTTGACAGTCAGATTTAGTCTTGGAACAGAACTGATGCGTCAATTGCTTTTTCCTCCTTCATCTTCTCTGACCATTTAAAAGTGGTTCTGGTATCACTGCCAATCATTCCGCAAACATTTTCCTTAATAGGAATCCGATGACTCAAGGCAATTTATCCCTCATTCTGGCGCTGCCTAAAATTGTTATGAGGCCACAAACCTGGCATGATAACATTTGGACTCAAAAGGGGTGCAATGGCGTCTCTGTACTATCCTTGTTAAAGGCCTATACTGTAACACAGTGATGCAACACCTACACCGAAATATCCTCTTTCGGAGTGGTGTCTTTCATGCACAATATATACAGTACATGCGCACTTCCTATATACTGTCCATAACTTGAATGACATATTCTTCATTTAAACAATGTAACATTTCAAAAAAGGAATAACATATTCTGTCCAACAAATGAAAAATTGAAATCATAAGCAATAAAACATACCCTCGCTGAATTCAATACATGTGCGGGTCTGCTACAGCCTTATTTAGTCTGACTGTCCGGTATGACTGATAGCTTATGGTGGCAAGTGTTGGGTAATGTT
Organism: Xiphias gladius; assembly: GCF_016859285.1. Lineage (NCBI taxonomy): Eukaryota > Metazoa > Chordata > Actinopteri > Istiophoriformes > Xiphiidae > Xiphias > Xiphias gladius. The sequence continues at coordinate 8,949,079 of NC_053409.1, read as the reverse complement.
AGCAAACTTCAGATTTATATATTTCTATGTAACTGACATTACTGAGTTAGTTCAATGAATTTATGACTTTTCCCTGCTTGTGCTATTGTCACCATGGCTGTATTAATGAGAACTGGATGTTCAAAGATGATGCCCCATTTATTCTTATGTAAGTTGATAACAGGGCGCATATGCCAGGAAAGTCTCAGCAAGCTTCCTCACAACTCTGCATTTTTGGCCCATAAAGCATGCGCACCAGAGTCCTTCTCCAGTCGAGCCGGTTGAGAGCATACGGGTCCAAGACTACTTCTGGCGGAGACAGCAGACTTCCTGTTGGCACCCTGCACATAAATGGAATACCGTAATTTAATCATACAGCTCTTCTAAACTCTCCAAATTTTATTAGGCCAAATGGATCGAATTCTGAAAATAAAAAGTCATGGGGACATTGTGACACTTAAAAAAAAATGTTTTTCAGCTGCACCTTTTTCCATAAATTCGCTTCACAGCCCAGTACTAGTTCTGGGGGCTTGATTGTCACACTTTTTTTCTTTTTTTTTAAGCAATTAGCACTATCCTGTAAATGCCACATGTGGCCAAAGTGGCTGTTACAAAGTTGCATAGCAAATTACATGCATTTTGTTGACACATTGCTGCATTTCTTGGCACACTACCGCTGCCAATGGTCGATCAGTGGAATAGCAATAAAACAGCAAGAATGTGTTTTGCAATCACCAACATGCTCGTGTGCATAAATACTAACAAAATGGGGGCTTGCACTGAGAGACATTGCTCCATGGCACCACTAGTGGTCAGAAACTCCACAGGGCTCCTTTAATTAATTATGATTACTCCATCTCTGGCATCCATTGTGCATAAAACCTCCAGTAACTTTTGAAACTTTTGTAGCCAAACCAAAGAGGGAATCATTTGCTCTACATATTGTTGATATAATCTGGTAGAAATGTAAGATTACTGTATGTAAATGCTGTCAAACACAAGCATTATATAAAACGCAACTGTCAAGTAAAGCACAACTGAAAGCCACTAATGATTTTTGAAAATAATGCACAGTAATTCATGGACATCTAAAATTGATAGCACACAAAACAATGACACAGATTCTCAGTTCATTTGAAAAACCTGTCCCACCCACGGTGAAATTTACCCTCCAGCTCTTCATTACAAAACATGCCACATACTTAAGTTAATACAATGTAGTATTTCTGTAGTAGGTGTTCTGATTGTAACCACAGCTCCCACCTTATTATACATGAACAGACATAGCCAGGCTTGGGTTTTGCCATCTCATTTGCATGTTTTCATTGCTATTGTCTGAGCAAAAATTTGCGGCGAATGAGACTGCCAGTAAGGGAGCATTTAAAGTAAACATGCTCAACATTCCTGTGTGTTGTGATACAGTGTGTTCTCACACGTTTCTAGGACCACTGTTTGAGCCACGTATAGTCCCTTGCGTGTCAACACTCAGCAGTGAGGGTCCGGAGAGAGAGTATTGATTAGGGGGTGAGCAGTCTGCACATGGTTTATTTACTCTCCTCCGCGGCTTGCAATTTGAAGAGAGGAGCTGACAAATTCTGCTGAAAAGCCTCTTTGTCGACTTTGACCTTATCTCCTCTCTTACCTCTCTACCACTCGTACCTCAATGCAGGAAGGAAGCAGTTGTGAAACACTTGGGCCAGTTTCCTGTGTACATCATCTGTCAGCTGTCTTGGAAAAACAGCAACAAAGAAAAAAAAGTGGACCTAGCTTTTTGCATATGAGCAGCACATAAGTGAAAAATCCACTTTTATTTAATCTGTACATTTTGACTAGATCACTCTTTTGCTCCTTCTCCCAGCTCTTTAAGGTGTTTACATAATGAACATATTGAATTTGTTACTGGGCCCAAGTCTTATTTCCACTTCACTCAGGGTAAATAAAAGGATAGACCCTATATTAAAACATATTTTTAAAATTATATGATAATTAAACCAATTAGGAGTTGTTTATGGGCCCGTGCTTGGGTTATGGCCACTTTGGGCATGCCATTGAACCATGTGGATCTTGTTTGGCTGATGTTTGAAGCGGTTTGGCTGTTTGGAGGGTCCTGTTAACTGAGACTTTTAAAATAGCTGCTTTTTGAAGCTCTGTCGTGCGTTCTGCACTCAGCCCAATCCATGGGCTCCTGGAAACCCGAGGGGAACATTATCAAATTTAACACAAAAACACACATTCTGTTTATTATTTTGTCAACGCATCCCCTCCACCAACCTGCCCCCAATAAAAAGATAGTGGTGCCTTTTTCCTACAAGAGGTCCACCTACTGTATTCCAGTATCTTCATGTTTGCTAGCAAGTGTTGATCACACTTTGCCATATCTCAAGTACCCTGAAAAGTTGCTGATGTGTTTCATGTAGATGAATTCCTGTATGTGAATCACCTAACATCATCTCACGTTTTTCATCTAAATTCGCATTATCTTATGTTGATACAACGGGAAATTTACAGAGAGCTTCTTTTATTTTCATGTTTATGTCACCTCAGCTCTCAAAAAATTTCATTACACCCACTGCTGTACTGCTTGGAGTTGAGCAAAGACGGACAAGAAACTATGCATCAGTAGCTCTCCTCTGGTTCATTTCAGAGTAGGCTTTCACAAACCACTGGTAAAAATGTTTGTCTCAAGTTAATGGTCCTTTCCTCACACTTGAGACCAAACAGAACAAACAAAAAGCACTTATGTCAAACAGCATCCTTCATTACATAGGAGAGAGAATGTTTTATTAACTCAAAATAAGCCCCACACCTATCGTAAACACCTATATTACTGTAATGCTATCATTAAATGAGCGAGAGGAAGCCTTTCAGCCTGATAAACAGCAAACAGCTCTCCATTTGCCTCTGACTAAAATGATTTAATGGCCAGATTGAATCAGTGAAATTAAGTTGTTGTTTCAGTCCCAATGTATAAGCAGCTGAGCCTGAGCCAATGGGAACTTAAAGTATATTACTCTAACTCCAAGTAACTGCATGTATGGGGAATAAAAAGTCATATGAAGCCTTTTCAAGACACACACCCTGGACCAGCTCCTGCCCTGGCAGTGGACACGCCCATCTCATTATCATTATCATATAAGAATTAGGAAAAAGTGCAAATGTGTCGGAAAATTATAAAAAATAGGAAATCTGTGCCAGGACAAGTTGCAGGATGTGACATGTGACCTATTTTATGGAGCTCAGGGATTATCAACACTTTGCCTATGCACCCATAAATCTATCAGCTCCCTCTAATATTTGTGAGTGTATAAAGACACAATGTCATTGAAGTATCACACTGCACGATGAGCCCTTGTTTACTTTAGAATATCAAACGACTTGATTTGTGCCAATAAGGAACCCACATGCCTTCATGTGTGGGAGGACTCCCAGGTCTACACTCGTACTTCTGGTTAACCATTATCTCACATCAGGTTTAGCATGCTAGGCCGCAACCTAGATCATGCCTGAAATAGGTGGTTGATGTGAGGAGTGTGTGTGGGGCCCAAGCGTCGTAGATCAGCTCCAGTGGATCTGCGTTAGTTGCAGCAGCACCAGTAGTCCTGCACAGGGTATTTTTAACTGTTAGCACTAAATGCCTCATTCAGCCCCAGCATACGCCCACCCCACCACCCCCGCCCACCTCGTAACCTCAGCCAGAATACCTTCACTTCTGTGTACACAGCACCACAGGCAGGCTTGCCAGCTGTTTACACATGTGCACGCACACTCAGACGCACACACACACACTCTTAGACATACTTAAAAAACAGAAATATGCAGCAGGCTTTCTCTGCTCCACACACAAACACAGAACACATCTATATAAACTCAGCCTCCATGAAAAATTATTCATATTTTTGCAAATGTAGTCGCACAAATAGACTCTTCCACTCATACTGTACACACTCAAACACACACACACACATCATGTGATTTGGCCCAGGCCTGTCCCGTCTGCTGGCGAGTTAAAGGAACAGAATGTGTAATTAACAGTGCCCACACATCGAGCAGCCGCCCAACACTTGAGTATGCAACGCTCACAGCGGGGAAGTGTACCAACTTAACAGCAGGAGAGGAATGCAGACAAATAACCTGTCTTCATTAAACAATACTGCTGCAATTAAACACACTATTTCTCACCTTCTGTCTCATTCGCTATCATCAGATCAAGGAGATAATGGGTGGCACTATGTGACGAGAAGATGGTTATCTGTGAGAGCCTATTTAGGGGCAATTAATCATTTTAGTGAGACAGCTTTATTACTTTCGATGAATTTCTCCCACGCCACCACTGACACTAGATATTCAATCGCCGCCAGAAGAAGTTTTTGTCTCCAGGCTTAAATCTGAAGGCATGTAACTGGAACTTAATCTGAAGTTGTGCCCTTTTGGCAATAGGGCCTGAGCTTTTTCTTGGTTGTGGATAAGATCTGAACTTATCTCATAGTAGCCAGCCATTGTTTTTCCATACCTACTGTTAGAGATGTTTAGACATTGCATCACCTCGAGCGCACGGCCGTCTCTCTGCTTTCCCCCTGCTAGCTCCTGAGTCTGTTCAGTGCTAATGAATGAACGAGGGGAGCTGTAGCTGAGCTGCTCTGTATTTTTAGGGCTGTCTGCCTGTGGTCTATGTGGCCGGTCCCATTCAGAGGAGCCATGGGGGGATATTTTTGGCCACAGCCTGAGTCGAGTCCAGGCCCACACAGAATCGCTGACAGACGCAGGCCAGGAGGAAAGAGGGATGTTTTCCTATTGGGAGGAAACCAGGCCTGATTATGGAGGGGAGAGAGAAACCAAGAGAAAAGGCAGATGACTTTGTGTTTGTGTGGAATAGAGATGAAGAGAGAGAAAAGAGAATTTTTCTGATTTCCACACCCTTCCTCTTCCGCAGTCCACATATCTGAAAGGCTTTTAATTTGACATTTGAGTCTAATGAAGAAAACAAAGAGCATCATTTGTCACACCATTACCAGCTTTTTATGGTTAATTGTTAATGGTGGCGAGCAACACTCTCACACAAGATCAAATCAACTATACAGCACATATTCACATGCAAATTAAAACAAAATTATATTTACAATAATTGCTTCCCAGTTTTATATTATTTTTTCCCTCCGCAGTTGGTTTAGTCCATATTAATGATATTAAAGATAACCATAGTCTTATTTATACAGCTCTCCAGATGCTATTTCAGTTGGCTCAATGATCGGAGCGATTTGCATGCTCCATGTAATGCGGATACAGCTCTCAGGCTATGATTCCCCATATTAATATTTAATTGCCGTCAAAGTGTGTTTTCAAAGTATAGGGTGACACTCCGATCTCTCAGCCCAGTCACGATAGAGCTGATTCCAGAGCAGGGAGAAGAGCGTAGTGTGGTTCCAAAGAGACGAATTTTCGGTCATCTTATCCCTCCCTCCCTCACGCGCTGGCACCTGTAGCGCCTCTCCAGCAACAGTAAATCACGTGACCATTTCCTCGCTGAGAAATCCTAATCCTCATGCCAGATACGTCCGGGATTGAGCAGCTGCCTCGGCCCAAGACACGTTGAAACCTGAGGCGACAGCATTAAGAATTAAAAACGTTAGAAAGTGGTCCCTGTGCGCGCCTTGTTTTGTCATCAATGTTCCATTAGTGTCACTTTATTCTGCGCCTCCCCTCCTTCTCCCCTCTATGTGTTTGAGTCAATATCGGGAAAGTCAGCCCGTTTCTGCCCAGATGGTTACAATATACCTTCTTCACGCCTAAAGAGCTGACAAAGGTTATTAGGCTGACCTGCGCTCTGTGCAGCAGACAGGGCCAAACAGATAAATCAGAGCTGCAACAGATACTGTATATAATCTCAAGCCCTGGGAATTTGCTCAGAAGGAGAAGGTGTGAGGGAGCAGGGGCATGTTGAAGCCCTTTAATTATTATGGAGCTGAAAGTGAAACCATCTTAAAAATCTAGAACAAGTCAATTTCCCATTGAGACCCGTTTCTCAGTAGTTCTTTCCTCTGCAGTTACCCTTTAATGTCTTGGTGTCAGATGGGGTACCTGACTTCCTGGACAGTGGCCTTGGTGTTTAAAGGGCTGTGCTCCAACAGGAAGTCTCATGGATATAATTCCTATGTGCGGCTCCAGCCAGTGGCCAGTGTGGTGATGTTGATACAGCAGCAGACCTGACACACAGCTGTTGTTTACGATGTGGCTAGCCCAGGTGGACGGGCCATGGCCACAAGCCAACCTAACCCCAAATCCACAGATCTATAGTCCTGACCAAAGCTGTTTTTAAGTCTAGAGGGAAGACAAATCAGGTCTGTTCCCAGCGAGTCCCAAGCAAAGTACGAGCTCCTTTCAGACAAGTCCAAGGCAAATCTTATCGTAAGCAAATTGCAAGTCACAGCACGGGTCTTAAAGCTCTTTTAAATAGTGTCAACAGTCCCTCAAACGCCATCTTTGACATTGATGTCATAGCCTTTACTCTTACAGAGATGACTAGAAGGGCTCAAAAGAGTTTCCTGATTGTGGTGACCTCAAGTCTATATGTAAATCTACAGTGTTGTGTGTCCAGATTAAGATGTATAAATTGACATTAAGAACATGAATACTCTCTCTCTCTCTCTCGCTCACACACAACCTCGCACTTTGCATGACAAAAGTAGGAAACCCTTCAGTTTCCAGGTTCCATTTCCTAATAATTTCAAAGAAGGAGTTTATATGTAACTAGTAATTTACCAGGCACTGTCGGTAAAGACATCCCAGTTTATTTAACTTTCTTAGTAAAACTCCAGTAATTATATAGTAGTTGCATAAAAATGAAAGAGGTCAGTTTGATTGAGTTCATAAGAAGCTGTTAATGTCTAAAAATATTTTCTTGGAAAGTAGTGTCAGGATTCTGGGTTTATAATTGGAAAAACTGAGGCAGAGATCCACTGAGTGATCCATTTATGGGAGTAAAGTTTATTTAAATGCTGTAGCACATGTCTACTGCAAGTATCACATGTCATTAATGTAAACAAAGCAAATGACAGACAGTTTTCAGACACAAAAAGCAGAAGTCTATCAGAAGGTGTTTTAAACACAGATCAAACTGCTGTACAATGTCTACAGAAAGGCTGTGCCAGAGTAGCGGAGCCACAATGGGAGAAGCTTTGCCACCCTCACTGTTAAATGTTGATTAAGGGACTGGTTCAGTGTCTTTCCTGTGCAATAAAACGCTGAAGCAATCGGTTGACATTTTGGAAAGTGTGCATATTCACTTACTTGCTAAGGGATACAGTAGATGAGAAGATTGACGTATATGTGACCTAAATACAAAGCTAGAGCTAGGAGACGATTATCTTAGCGCAAAGACTGGAAGCAGGGGGGAAAAGCCAGCCTGGCTCTGCCCATAAAATTTTCGATTTTTGGGCAGATTACACAAATGAGAAACTTAGACTTGGACCTGCAAGTGGCCTAATACTGTACACACTTTTCCAAAATAATTTCGTAATGAATTGTTTTAGAAATGATAGTAGTTAAGCTAGTTAATGATAGCGTAACTGCTATGTTTTCTTTATGTAAAAACTGAATGTGCTTGCTGTACTTTTTGTTCACGTTCACTGTAATTAGAACGTAATGCCGAGAAATTTCTGAAGATATTACCACATACACATAAACTATTTTCTAAGCAGTTGCTAAGAAACAAAGAAACTCAGAAAATAAAGATGGTAATCTGTTGTTTAGGGACAGCTAAATGCCTTGCTCTTTCAGAAGCTTTCAGTGTTGTATAATCTCTCTCCTGATGTACGACATTTGTGAACCCATGAGCTTCAAACATCATAAAACGCTGGTAAAGCCCGATGGCTACATGTACAGTGCATGCACTGAACTGTACTGATATGCATCTACACACACAAACACAAAGGCAGTAACAGAACTCTCTGCTCCCTGGCCTTCGAGTCATCTAGCTACATCAATAAATACAGCAAAATAGCATTAGCAATAACTTCAACTATATGACCAGCCTCTAATATGATAGAATTAGTATCAGTGTTTTAAGGTTTGGCCATTTAGGTGAAATTCTAAGCCGGGCAGGGAGTAATTTGGACACAGGGAAAATTGATTTTGACCATCAGCACTTTCTCATTTTCAAACAGCGCCTGCGGCTAAATGGGTTAGCCTGTTAAGCACATTACACAGGTAGCTTCTCCTTTCCTCCCCAATGATTATGTGTCCGCCTTGAGCAATTGATATTTCTTGCAAATAAGAAAATTATCATATTCCATGACTGGAAAGAGAAATTAGGGCCTGCTGTTATGGAGTGGAGTCTCTGGACTAAGAGAGGGAGGCTGAGTTACATTTTTCTTTTCTTTTTTTGTTTTTAAGGGTGGGGTGTGCATATCAAATGTCCTAAGCTATATTGGAATTGGGGCGCTGTCAGGCTTCATCAATAAAAATATACTGTGATAGACTGTAAGTGGTGGAGGGGGGACAAGGAGGGATGAGAGACAGAAAGACGGGCTTTTACTCTGTGCTGAGGCAGAGAGAGCTGGGAACATATACAGTAGGACCTGTAATAAGAAAGCTGTAATTTCACCACCAAACTGTCCGTTGGTCCCATAAATCATAACTCTAGTAAAATTTCTCATCTGAATTTTATTTTGCTGCTGTGTCTGAATAAAGTAAAATAAGCATCGTAGTGTCACCTCTAACCCTATCATCCCGATTGAGCAAAGAAGCCCAGTAATGATCAGTGGACAGTAACAAATTCACTTGGGGCAGGCAGGCACAAAAGAGGCCATGAGGCACTAGTTGCTAGCGATGAGGTGTGTGCCACAATGTGGGTTATTGAGCCAGTTCAGTGGGGCCTTTCCCTGCACCACTTCTGCCCTGTGGCCTGAGAGGCTGTCTGCAGTCTGTAGCTGGAGCCCCTGGCGGTCTAAGTGGAACCACATGGGGGAACCTGATAGCAGCGCTCGGCCAGAGGAGAAGTTAACCTAGGCAGTGCGACAGGCAGCTCCAGGCCTGGGAGATGGATGGTCACTGCTTCTTGGCCTGACCCTCAACATCACACTCAAATATACATAATATCATAATTTAATGTCATCTAACGTGCATACCCATATATATATGTATGCTCACAGGCATGCCTGTATGTACACTTTCTCCCACTTGCCCTCATGTACACACCTCATCCATCTTACACCATCTCAGGGGTTTCTGCGGCTGGCGTGCCCTCAAGAATGGCCGACCGATAAGGAGCATTTACTGTAGGGCCAGTCCGCATGCAAACAACACCAAACACACTAATGGGAGGGAGACAAAGCCACAGGCCGCAGACATCCAGTAAACAGCAGACCACAGTCCATGAGATGTATGCTCTCTCTTCCATTTGACCATGCAGGTACACCGAGGCACCAACCAGAGTTGTGACTTCCTCAAGGTCTTCTGTCTGCTACCACTTGCTGTGTGACCGGGGTAACTTGAGTAACTGTCTACAGTAGGCTTGTATATACCAGCAAAGGGCCAGCTACTGTGTGATAGGGGTCATTAGGGTGGTCGCTCTCTTACACCTGCACCGTGATGGATATTTAATTGGGCGGTCAGTTAATACTTAATAATCAGTCTCTCTCTGTCTCTCTTCCTCTGTATAATGTGCTCTACAGCCATGTGCTTCCAGTTAAGTTGGCGCTCAGCCCTGAGCAGAGGTTAAGTGAAACTACCTGCTCCTCTGTGTCTGGTGATTATTTGCTTTGTCCGCGGCACTGCCAGATCATGAAACACTTGTGTCCACTTTCCTCCTGCTCTCAAAGTCCCCGAGGTTCATTATTGTTACGCCTGGATGTGTGACTGCACATGGCCGCCTTTTTAATGTCACGCTGTGACAGCCCACTGAGGGTTTCACTGACAACACGAACCACAGGCCAATATTTCAACAGCAGACTATTACGCACTTCAAAACATTTCCTAAAAGATTTTGCCCCCTTTCATTTACGCAATATTGATGATCATCAGTCTGGAAGTGATACTGTAAATAATGAAAAATTAGGTTTCTGCAGGCAAATGGGATGAGACATGAAAGCAAACTGTAGTGCTGGCTCTGGTTTCCTGTCCTGAATGGCTGTTAATTAATGGAGCAGGCAAAGGCCATAATTCTTCACTGGCCCGAGACTGCCACAGTGCCAGGCAGTTCAGTGATCACAATCATGCACATGCGGCTGGCCACATGCTTACATTGTTTTAGTGCAGCCCTTTTTTTTTTTTCTTTCTATTTGAAAGAATTCATGTCTATGAATCTTTGGGGAAACCCAAGCCACTCTCTCTCTCTCTTTTACCCCACACACACTTGCAGAAGGAGAGCGAGATAGGGAAACTGAAACAGTAGATCTAAGAAAGATCAAGCCTTTTTCACCCCCTATCAGTTTGGAAAGCCGGTCCATTCTAAATGATTTCCAAAACCGCAGGTGATTCGTCTCTGTCTCTCCCCTTGACTTCATTTGCAGGATTCAAAGATCAAAAGGGCATGCAGCTTGTCTAAGATGAGCTCTAATCGCTTGAACTCCAGCGCAGTCATTAAATACAGTAGTATGGATGTCTGTCCCGGTGCCCGCTGAAAAAGACCGCTCTAAATTTCTGTTCTCTTTAACAGACGCCACGCTTGGGGAAGCATTGGCGACTCCCATAGACTGTGATTAAAGTAAATGAATGAAATAAGATACAAGGAAGTTGAAATCATTAGTTTTTATAGTAACCACGAATACTGGCAAGATCCCACTGCTTCAGAACAGGAACAACTGACAACAACATTGATTATGTATATTCCAACCCATGCATTTCTCTATGAAATATGGTCGGCTTTCAAACACGGTTGAATTTTATATGGTATAGTTAGAATTGCCTGACAGTCACTTACAGATACTGACATTTTTGTCATGCAGGAATGTAATTTCCACTCATTGACATCAATGAGTGTTATTTGAATGTGCACATATTATACCTGGAATAACTAATTTTTAGTCACTTGGGGTAAGGGAAACCAGCTGTGAACACAACAATGATGTATTACCTTTTAAGTCGATACATTGTTAACAAACAGTTGCCTTTTTACACATCCATCAGTTACAGAGGAACATTAGGATTCATTTGGAGGCGTGTTTCTGGCCACCTGGTGAAGGTAAGTCCAATGTTTATTCTTCTTTATCTCTGTTTTTGGTCTTCACTAACTCAAATATCTGGGTTTTTAGCAAGCTAACAGCTGCCTGCTGTGAACAAAAACATGACAGCAGTGAGGACCAAAACAGTAAACCTGCAGGCTGGAAAACCAAAACAGAGCTGAAAGACACTAAAAAGTTCCAAATATTTGAGCAAAACTGAAGAGTTGGGTGATCATTTTCTATGGGTTCAGCACAAAGAGCAACCACTTTCACAGCATATAGTCATGTGACCCATTGTTAGTATATAAATTAGATTATAGCTGCTTTAATATTTGTTGTGCTACTGCTTCACTTTGACCTCAACTATAATTAAAAAAATGTAGATATCTTTGAACAGACTTAGCTGAAAAAGTTATTTTGATTAGTAGAATATTTAAAAAGCTAAATTCCTCCCTCACTATAATGAGTACCCAGTCATTCTCGTAACCTATTACCACAATATAATGTATATCTATTTTTATAGACTGAATTCATACATATTTTACTCATGCTTTTTTTAGAGACTTGACTTGTTTTGCACTGTCAGCTCCACTCTTCATGATTGTATTTCTTACTTATCTTTGTATTTTTACACCTCTTTCTCCCTCTCTGTCTTTACGCATGTGTGTAAAAGGGACCGCATTCCCAGCGGGGACAGTTAAGTCCCTCACAAGGGGCAGCAATCAGTCCCAAACCTCCAAATGATGAGTATCGTCTTTCTCCTTCCCCATCCGGCCGGAGCCTGCGAGTGGTGGTTGGTTTGTTCCATCCTCACCACCACACTCTGGGCTGGGGTTCCCCACTGAGAACCCACATGCAATGTGCTGGAAGGCACACTATGGGGACAACAAAGACATCTGCCCCTGCTCTGAGTCACATTGCAAGTATGTATGTGAAATTCCCAACCTCAAATACAGGATGCAGAATCAGTGTTTGGACAGTGACACTGTCAAGTAGCGAATTACAGACATGGTCATGGTGAAAAAGTGGTATTGTTCATTGAATATGCTTGCTAGTACACATGCAGTAGCACTTTTTTGGAGCCTTTTGTTTATACAATAAACAGTGCAAGATGTATTTTTAGTTGAATGCGTGGTATCAGATAAGGAAATGAAACGCAGTATCTAACATTTTAATGAATGGGGCATTACTGGCCTCAGAAATATTCCAAAACCAGAGATGGGGAAGCCTCATAAACACTAACAGAGGGGAGGGAAAAAAGCCAAAGAAAATGCATGGACAATTTGTGGGATAATTAATCACAAATGAATTAAAACCATCCAGTCAATTGACCACTCTTCACACTCATCACACAACCATCAACCCCCACAACCACCATCACCCTCCAGTGCCTCTCTGGTGTTTGATCCCAGGCCTGTGTCCACCCACCAGCCCCCCCAGTGCCCTCTTTCATCCCCCAACCACCTGACATGAGAAGAAAGCCTGCCTCTAAACACAGTGCAGAATGGGCCGGGCCCAGCGGGCATCGTGCCATGCGTACATTTTCACATTCTCTCATCGCCTGTGCTGTGTTTTCTCACCAGAAACTGTACATCAGCCACTGCTAGGTCTGTGCCTCACCCTGCCCAGCTCCTTTCCGCCTTGCAACACAACTACAAAGCCATGGGCTAAATGACAGGATTGGAGATGATGCGCAGCATGACGGGGAAATGAGAGAGGGGGATGGATATTTCACATGGAAGTATTAAAAAGAACATAAGCAGAAATAAGGGCATAGTCAAAAGCTCTCTGATGAATTAAAACATTCAGCTGCATCAATGGGTGCCTTGCTGTGAAACAGTGAGAGGGTGTGGATGTCATGGCTGTTTGCCAAGTTGGAAGCTTCAGGGCTTCCTGGTAGGGCACAAATTGTCACATGCACCAGTGGCCAAATGCAAACCACCATGACCAAGGGTGGAAGTGACATCATTCTCTATGGCTTGGCAGGCAGGGATGATGGCATTATAATAGCGATGGCGTCACGCTGGAGGAATGAGCCAAGAATCGGTTAACCACAGAGGAAAAGACATGGGGGTGCAATGAATGACAAGAAAGGAAAGGGAAGATTTGTCTTGTTTGTCAGGTGAAGGTTAATTGATCTTGTTTTTAGCCTTACTAACAGCATGGCTTCATGGATGGCAATGTCGGTTGGTCGGTCAGTACACCACTTTGGTCCAGACTGAAATATCTCAACAATTGATAAGGGGATTGCCATGAAAATTGGTACAGATATCCATGACACCCAGAGGATGAATCCTACTTTGGTGACATCTCAACATCTACAGGACAGATTGGCACAAAAATTTCTACAGACATTCATGGTTACCAGAAGATAAATCCTAAAGACTCTGCAGATACTTTAATTTACCGAATATAAGCATGTTAGGATTATCATCACAAGCATGTTAGCAGGAGCACTGATCTTAAAGCACCACTAGCATGGTTGTGGACTCTTAGTTTTGTTCACATATACCAAGTTAAAGGACAAACAAAAAGCCTTGAGGCTGTGGCTCAGGAGGTAGAGCAGGTTGTCCACTAACTGGAAGGTTGGCAGTTTGATCCCTAGCTCCTCCAATCCACATGTCAAAGTGTCCTTGGACAAGACACTGAACCCCAAATTGCACCCGATGTATCATTGGGGTGTGTATGTATAGAAAAGCGCTGTATGAATGGGTGACTGCGGCATGTATTGTAAAGCACTTTAAGTGGTCAGTAAGACTAGAAAAGTGCAATATAACTGCAGTACATTTACCATTTACTTTCCTGAAGTATGCAAGAGAGATTTTAGCAGTCAGGTAAGCAGTTAACTGACTACTAAACTGTATTGAGATGCTGTGAAAGAAATGTCTATCTAAATGCCTAAATTTTAGCTAGGTTATGTTTTTGTTAGCCCAACACAAATTCGCAGCAGCCTTACCAAATGGCATAATATCACGCCTCTTTCAGGATTTGCTTTCAGGACACTGAAGCTCTATGCTCAGCACTGGGGCTTTCAAATGAATGATGCTCCCGCAGCATCCTGAATGTGTGTTTATAAACAAGACTCAATATTATTGTGATGTCTGAGCTGAATTCGATAGATTCCTCCTCTGTCAGTTCTGCTTCCGCTGCAATATGATCTGAAATTACATTCAACAGCAACAGGAGACAGGCATGGCTCATTCTCCCTGCTGTAGCGCTCCTGCTGCCTCTCTAACTTCATCATAGGGGCTCAGAGGGGCTCTGTAGGGGCCATGGGAGTCTGAAAACACCGTGGTCCATTACTCAGAGTGAGAAGCTAACCTGGAGTTAGAGTGTCTTGGCTACGTCCATCAGAGTCCCCGTCTGGCTAGAAACGTTCCCTCAGAGGCTTTTGGCTTTAATGGACTCTGCTAAACGCATTCTCTCTGTATATTACCTTTAGGATTGGCCCCTATCTGGTTTCTATATACTCTGTTTACACATGGCTCAAGCTTGTACCGCCTAATGTTCTCCTTTTTTTTCCTTTTCGTTCCTCCATTTCGGCAAATATTCCTTTTTACTCTTTTTCTACATTCCTGTTTTTTTTGTTTTTTCCTGGTCAATAGCAATTCTCCTTTCCCCTCCATGTACAAGATGTAAAAATGGACCTCCAGTCTGGATTTGAGCGAAATATTTTCCACAGCACTCTGTCTGCTCCTCCCAAGAGGGTAAGATTATAGCCCACATTAGGGGAAACACCTCATTCATTCACACACATAACCCTACATCACTGCGGATTGTCTGACTGAGACAGTTCATTGACTGTGGAATATCCGTCATTGTTTTCCCTGTCCTGTCCTGTTCTGCACTCCCACTTGTGCGTCTGGTTTTAATGACTGCAAGTCACCCAAGGACCCATTATAACTTGACAGACTAAATAGTGCCAATACCACACTGGAAATTTTTACACTTTAAAAAGGCCTTTTTTCGGTTGTTCTTAAACCGGCAATTGCTTTTGTCATTAATTGTACTTGGTTGTCATGGTTTGATTGCATGCCATGACTCTTTCCTCCTCTCTTTCCTCTTCTGCCTCTAGGTCTATTTTATCACTTTTGTGTGCATGCAGTAGTAGCCTCTCCTGCCGCCTCAGACCTGCCATTCCTCACCTGCCCACCAGTCAACACTATTTTAGTTTCCAACCACAGCTTACAAACCTGCCTATCCAACTACTCCCTATCAACAAGCCTTCACAATGTTTTTATAGGGCAACTGTCAGACAGTATTTACCAAGATGTCTCTATAACCTCAATGTTGTATTCCCTGTTCTATACTGGCTCCCTCTACCTGTTGTGATGACCATCTGCCTTTTGACTTCTGCATGTCTTAGTGCTCGGCCATAACAGAGAGTAGCACAGTGAAACTGATTTGTGTTCTGACAGATTAGTTTGTACTGGAAGCTTGTAAATTGTGTGAAACGGCCATATATGATAGGTTCCTCAATATTGGAGGTCAAAGGTCAGCACTGCTATGACAGTTTACAGTTGGTCATCAACATTAATTTAGAAGTCAGTGATGACCAAAGTCCAGAAAAAACATTGCGAGATTGGCATCAAAATTCATTCCTTGAAGTTTGCCAGGAGCTGTCTCCAGCAGTGGAATGCATCATTAACTCTATGTTAACTCTTGTTTTGCTTCTATTTCTGTCACCTCTTTTCTTTGCCGCTAAACATGGTTTCTTGCTGAGAGCAGGTGGTGGTTGTTGTGGTGATGGTGGTTGTGATAGTGGTTGCTTGCCAAGATCTTCAGCCAGCGTTGCATTTACCGTTCAGTACCTTCAGTAGGATCACCTCTTGAGGTGAGGCAAAGTGGTAGTACGAGTGGGATGGGCCGGGGCTAGCTGGTTAGCATGCAAACTTCGGTAGATATCTCTGCAACACAATACATAGACGTCTTTAACATAACGTCAAAACTGTTATTTCTTCACATTTTGTTGATAATTTTAGTTATTTTTTTTAATGTTTTACACGCACAAAATACTCATATATAGCACCTTTAATGCACAAATAAATGCAAATACTTGTCAAAATTCCTTTTTGGATATACCCAGTAGTAGGAGACACCTGTCTCCTAATAAACACAGCTGAGGGCATATTGGTAGAGGGTTTAAATACCTGAATTATTCTTACACTTTTTCCCATTATTTCATTTTACAACTTTAAGTGGTGTATAATTATAATATCTTCGTGTCATTGTGTTGTGTGTAATGGTCATCACCCTCGAGCCCTTCATGAACGCACTGTGAAAATTGACTTGGCCTCTATGTGCTACTTCACTGATGGTAGCGATTCCAATAGAATGAATGATTTTGGTTTAAATTCATCTCTTGCTGATGTGGTTTTATTGACCTGCTCTGATTTCTTCTTGTGGTTTGAAAGACTGCCTTTTGAAATAATAGCTGTTTTTAAAACACCTGGTTTGTTTCCTGAACCAGCTTTTAGGTACCAAAACTGTGAACCAGTGTTGTATGTGTATGTATGAAAATGTGCCATTTAGAAGGTGGTCTGGAGATTTTAGTGAGTTTTTTCCCCCAACCTGCTGTTTCCATGATCATGAATTAACTGAATAAAAATGAATTAATGAGAAAATTCTACAACCTTAGACTTATCTGCATCTTATTACATTTTCCCACATCACAAATTCTACTTTTGACATTCCCAGGGGAAAATATTCTCCACCTTGAAAATGACTGAATTCACATTTTCTGCCGCACAAAAAAAGTTTGTTCATGAATATAAAAGATCTTTTTAAGCCCTAAATAGTTCAGAGGATAAACCATACTGACCATGAAGAAAGCTCTCATTTATCACTCAGCAGTTCACAGTGGTGTTTTTGTTGACACTTGTTTTAGATACTTGGCACTGATTTGTTCATCATCAGATTTGGAATTAGATCATCAGTGCCTTGAACTCGAGATGAAAGGAGCCACTGCAGTTTTCGTACTAAACAGATTGTTAGTTCTCAGAGCACAATATTGGGTTGGAATGGGATTAACTTTTTGTGTGTGTGTGTGACTGTGTGTAGCCACATGCGTTTTGACATGGGTGTGTGTCTCTGTGGGAAGTTATTTGATCTGTCAACTGATTTCGTGTGTCAGGCCGGGGATAGATAGGGAAGACTGTTCGCCTTCACAGCTGCATGTCCAGAGGCTGTTCACTTGCTACCTCTTATCGCAGGCCTCTACAACAGCGTATTGTTTGGCCAAGTGAGAACGATACTCTCTCATTAAGGTCACTGGGTAAGAGGATGGGAACTCAGAAGCGGAAACCCATGACAATTTTGGGCCCTGCTCAAGGGAAGACACTCATGTTGAACTTGTGTGTGGGTATGGTGGTGAATGGAGGCTTCACGGCAGATATGGAGCCCAGTGCTTTCATCTGTGGTGAGAACTCATTCAAATCTATTGGTGATTGTGGCTGTGGGAAACAGAGACACAATTGCATAAGTAAGGCTAAGCATGAAAATGTGGCCTTTTTATTTAATATTCTCAATCAGATTTAATAGAACTGTCATTTCTGGTTAAATATCAGGGAAATGCCTCCCTCTTGTGGTAAATGGGAGTTGAGTAGGCTACAAGAGAAGACGGTTTCAGTCACTGCTGTTCATCACCTCAGTATACTTTTCTACTCAGGATGAACATCTCACAAACACTTCGCTCTGATAGTCCCACTTGGCTCCACTTACCGGAATCGCTCAAACTTTTTTATTGCCATCCTCTGAGTTTATATTGTTGTTGCACTTTAATTTTGATCAGTAATTATGATCATAAAGTTAGTGGATCAGTCTGAGTTCCTTTGGATGACAACACAGGAGACATCTGTGTGCCCGCAATGCACGGGCCGTGGAGCTGCTCTCCCTGCGGTTGCTGCTAGTGGAAAACCCATAATGGCCTTTAATTGGGACTTTAATTGTGTGTGGTGGAGCAAAAGCATTGACTACAAAACTGGTGGTATTTGAGTGCATACATGCGTCTTTTGTGTAAGTATATGTGTCGCTCACCAAATCCTCTTCCTCTCTTGGTCTGTGAATGGCTTCAGCTGGAATCAGAACAACTAGTACCGTGTCAAATCACAGACATCTTGATCTACATGATATCAGCATTATTTTGCCCACAGGGGAAGATGGTAATTGGTTAGTCAGGCTCAATAAGGACACACATACACTGGTATTTGTGCTGACACAAAGACGCATTTCGTATGGGGCGTTTTCACTCAGTTCATGCATGCCCTTTGGATATGTCTAATGGCAGCAGCAGCTTTGATATATAAGGGAAGCATTTTGACGCTAAGGATTGCTGATAATGATGTGCTGTGAGGAATGTTTCAACTGAAAATTTGCTCGATGACATATGACCCTGTGAGAGATTCCAATTTCTCCCTTAGAACATGTATAGCTGCAGTGAGTATTTGTAGTTATGTTGGCAACGTTATGGACAAGTCCTCTCTGAACATCTCCAAAGTCCTATCATCACCCTATATATTATGTTAACAAGGCTGCTATCCAACATGGACTACATAGTATGGCAGGCATGTCAGAGAAACTTGAGGGAGAGAATGGATGGAAGGGAAGAGTAGTATAAAGGGGGTGGAGAAAAGGGCGGCAGGGCATGCGTTGAATACGCTGAGAAAAAACAAAAGAACAAGAGGAGTGGGGGTGGGGGTGGGGGGTGAAACAGGACGGGTTGTGCCTGTCATGATTATACTGGCACCAGTGGGAACATTTGGATGACATGGAAAACAAGACGCCATCTTGTGTTCCATTCATGTCTGCAGCGCCTTGGCCTCTGTTCCTTACGCATACATACACACTCACATATCCAAATTCACGCAAAACACACGCTGGCAGAGCGAGGCAGGAGCTTGTGGTTCCAGTCCAGTGACAGGGGCCTGTAGTCAGGGTGGCGACGCTTCAGGAGCAGCTCCTTGTATTGGAGAACCATGTTTGTATTGGCCCTGAATTAATAACTTTTCATTTAGTGCGGAAATGACAGGAATAGTAATTAAGGAAATGGAATGATTTTATTGGCCATGATGTTTATATTAAGTTCCAGATGTGAAGCAGCTGGCTGCACAGCAAGAGCCCCCCCCCCCCGTGCTATCTAGAGGAACTCTTATTAAGGGCAAGATAACAGCCCTGTTCAAATGTATTTCTGCATGTACAAAAAACATATAGTATCTCCTTCATGGCATGTAACAAACTGAACTAATATGTCCGGTTTGATTAATGGGAGACAGCTATGAAGTACCATGAGGTCTACTCTGTATTTATAAATGTGCCCCTAAAGTGCAATTTATTTGTGGATATAATGTTACACTATTTCAGGCCTGATTTGCCTGACTGAAAAAGTTAATATTGAGGAGTGGCTGCTCAGCATTTTTGGGTGGCCCCAACATATGTGAGATACACATCGTGCTGCGCTAAAGTTCTGTATCCGTTAAACAGCAATGACAGCATTACTGAGCTCACATTACCTGTCACAAAGCCAATTTGAATTTCAAATTTAGATCATACCAATCTCTACCGAAAATTATGAAGCAGTTGTCAGGCGCATGACAAGCACCAGCACAGGAATGAATGGAAAGATTTATTTTTCCAGCAGGTCCCCAAACATTGTGTGATTACTTGAATCTCCATTAACTGTTGCTAAGGGGGGGGGGGGCTACTATACTGTATCTGAGGTTAATAAATGGTATGAATCCTAAATATAAAGTTACTACATCACTATCACTACATAAGTTCTTGCCAGCCAGAATTTCTCTTCAATCCCAAGCAAAACATGTTAGAGCTTCCATGGCAGTGAGTGAATGCACTCAGAGGGCAGTCTGGTTAACATATAGTATGAGAATACTTGTGAACTGTAAGACACATGTGAACATTAATAAAGACATAACAGTAATAGCTATTGAAGAGAACGAAAACACCCATAAGCTTTATTTGTACTGAATCGTGCAAATTTAAAAGTTATGTACCCCACTCTCAAAGCCTGTATTCCTGTTGTTTTGCAACTGTTCTGCACACTGCCACTTTAAATTTAAAATGCAGAGGAAATGCTATTTTGCTTCATTTTCTTTTCTTTTTTTTCCCAGTTACTTTACTGTTTCTCTCTCTTACTCATTTGAGAGTCATTTATTATGAAGATGTTTTCTCTTTTGCATAATAGTAGAGCCTTGCCCATTACTGAAGCCAATGATGTTATGTTCTGTTGTGATTTGCTCCCATCTGGTTTCCAGTGAAAATGCATCACTCCATTAACATTGCCTGTGATCTAGAGGATGCTTTAATCTAAGACTATAAACTCCACTTAATTACATCCTCCAAAAGAGCTCTATTAGTGTAATGCAATCAAACAGTGAGGACATCCATTTTTGCAAGTCAAACTTGCTCAAAAGCCTCTTGAAAGTGTTTACTTTCATCTTCTGATCAGGTCATAGAATCATATTTGGAGGTTCCAGGTTATGTTCCAAAGCCCTGTTTGATACTTGTGTTTTTTGTGGTTAAAAATAAGATGCATTGGTAACACATATGAGATTCCATTTCTCTACAGCGAAAACAACCATAACAAATGAGTTTAGGGGAGTCTAAACAGACTCTCTGTGTGGCACACTGATGACTTTATGCTTGACCTTTCATGCCTCTCACTGTATAACCTCCAGTCATATTCATAATTACTGTCTGTGTGCGTCATGCCAGTTTCCATTAGTCCAACAGTATTTTTTCAATGAATTGAAACTTCAAAAGGAAGCAAGATGGCCTGGTTTAAAATTACACACAAAGGCACTACTGTAAAAGTAGAGCTGGTAGGACTTGATGCTTCAGTCCCTGTGGTAGGTTGGCACTCTCGATGTGATGGGACAGTAGGTACGTCCTTGAGCTCATCAGCGGCTCAGCCCGTAGATGTAGCAACGAATTCCCTGCATCCCACTTCTACGGGGAATATCTTGATCTTCAAGCCGTTCTAAGCAGCTTCAGTTGCCAGTTCGGAGTACTTGGTCTTTTTCCATTCATAAGTTTTATCAACACCATCTTCCCATGGTACTGTCAATTCCAAATCATATGCCAGTTTGGCTGTTATTGACCACATGACCATGTCTGGCCGTAGTGTTGCTGCCACAATGTCTGGGGGAAACACAAGCTTTATTTTTAAAGTCCACATCCATTTTCGGGTACCAGGCAATCTGCAGATTGCTTGCGTCCTTTGATGTTAAATGGTGCTCTGGAGGTTGGCCTGCTGGTACAAATAGCTGGTAGAATTAGCGTGATGTGGACATTCCCTGCCAATGTTTGATGGAGAGCGTTTGTGGTGCTTTGCCTCTGTTACAAGATTATGCTGCATGTTCTCCACTTTGTGTTGTGTCTGGTTGTGTCTTGGACTGTGGATTGTGTGTGAAACTTCTTCTACATCCCGTAAGGAGCTGATGCTCTGCAAACTGCCGATGAGTTTCATCCGACTGGTCAGAAAAAAAAAATGACTCAAGACAAGATTGTCAAAACACCTGTTCCTCTTCAGCGTCGGCTCCTTGAAAGTCTCCTTTGAAATAAGATTATGATGTCCCACCCTCTCTGCCTGCTGCTTGGGGAATTTGTATTTCTAGCTCATCTTGTTGTTAAAAATGGCATGTAACGCACATGGAGGATGTTTAGATCTATTAATTCTTGTTTGCCTACTGCTCATCCAGATTCTTGATTTTTACCAGTAATTCATTCCTGCTTCCCAGGTTCCAAGAGGGGACCATGATACATTTTTACAAATTTTTTTGAAGGCATAGCAAATGCAAGGAACTTGTCTTGAACATGGTTTTAGGTTAAATCAGTTTGCGTTTGCTTATCCTTCAGTCACATTTGCCCTCAGCTATGGGATGGAAGTAGTTTTTTCTATTTGTGAATTTGTGCTGATATTGGGGCTCGCCTCTGTACAGTAACTGTAACTGTTGGAACTAGCACAACAGGGTATTCAATGCATCACTGTTTCCGTTTATATAAACGTTTTGCTACGTGCTGATGGGGCTGAACGTGCCCCTGAGTAATTTTGGACCCTAGCCTATTTAAGTGGCTTCATCCCTGACCTCTCGCTTTCTCTTCCTCCCAGGCATCTACCAGCCACTTTGGTTAAGGTTTTGTGTTTTGTCAGCACCCACCACACACTACGCTCTTCATCACTCTGCATCCATTACTGATGTGCCTAATAAACATAATTCTTTTTATCTTAAGTTTACGATAAATTTATTTGTTTAGCCTTTATTCTTGTGGGATTCTGTCTTTTGACTTTGAGCCAGTTTGTGACAAGGAACAAGAGTGGGTGCAGGAGGAGGTGCAAAATAACAAACAGCATCTCAACAAGAAAAAACCTTCAGCTCTTGGAGAGATTGTATACACAAAAACATCCTTAACATTACAGGATGTTCAGTAATGTTCATTTATATTTATGACAATGGAGGCTGGTAGAGGATGAAGTGTTTCACCAACCTTTAAATACTTTTTGTTTGTTTCTTTCTTTCTTTCTTTCTTTTGGGGGGGGGGGGGACATCATAGAATGTCTTTGCACCATAGGTGTTTATCTGATTTTAAAAAATTGCCTCATATCCTTATATGGCCTTCATCATTAGCAATAACCACAGCACCCTTTTGATGTAGTGTTTTCCCTATCTCTTACAAGGCCCTAGATCTGTTTGCTCCTGTACTTTCTTACTTAGAGTAAAACCTTAAGATGACAGCCCTGAACTATACACAAGGTCATACAAAGGGGAAAATACTGGTCAGAAGTTGGGATTGATGGAATAATGGATGCATAAAAGTAAATCATTTGGAGATTAAATAGAGATATGTTAATTTGGGGGTTGTAAACAAAGCAGATATTACAACAGCAGAATGCATGGGTTTATTTCTTTATTATTTATTTCATGTTAAAGAAATACAGCCCAGATCATTCAAATTGTAATGAAATTACTTTTCACACTTGCAAATAATGAAAAGTGATGTATTTTTGAAATTAAAAGAAAGGGAAAATATTCAAGATTAAAGGAAACACTACAGAGGGATTTTATTGGACAAAAAAGTGTCTTCTAATTGTGTCACTGCAAGTCACTTAGCAAACAGTTGCTTGAAATAAATCTTTTCAGTCATGTTTAAAGGAAGAAATGCAAGTTTCCCACTAAATGCTCATTTATTTAAAGATCTTCTGACAGAATAATAAAATGTAACCGTTTACGTTTGCTGTCTTTACAATATCCGGTATGAACGTCACACTTCCCGTCTTCTTCCTTCGTGTAGCACAACAATGGCGTCCGGTAGAGAGGTTAGCAGTTCCTTTTTTGTTTCACATTATACAATCGTTTTAATGTTGTGGCAGATTGTGGCCGAGTAATATAATGGCTTTGAGAGCGATGTTGCTTATCGTCCGCTGACATTGTGTTTCTCTTCCACACTCGTTTACAATCTCTGTTGTTGTGCTAAGCTAACCGATGTTAGCGAGCGCTAATTAGCTAACGTAAGCTCGCCACATCTGTTTCCTTCCCATCGCTGTCTAAGGTCACTTGTGTCTGGTGTTTTCGGCTGTTATGTCTGAAATAGGCTACGCTTGGCGATTAGAGGGTTTCGTTTTATATCATATTTTCCGTAGATGACGGTAGCTTTCGTTATTTTTTCAGGAATCTGCGACACCCACTGAAGAGGAACCGACTGAAACTCCTGCGTCCCAGAAGAGAGAAGCGAGACTACGAAAATTTCGAGAGTTACATTTCAAACGGGTGAGTTGTTAAACCTTTACCTGGTTAAAGCACATTCACGTTGTAGAGACAAAATCTTGTCAAGACAGAAGAGACGAAATGTTTTTGTGTTTCGATTTAGCTGTGGACGGACACACAGCTGGGAACAAGGCATCTAAAACATGGAGCACTTATATTTTAGCTTCCAGATCAGGAAATAACTGTCAGATAATTTTGACTCCCAAAATAATCATGTACAGGTGCACACTCCAGGGGCTTGAGTTTGTATCTCTGACAGGCCCGCCTGCACACTGCTGCTCACACAACCGGTCATCATGTATTATTTTTCCACTGCAGAATGAAGCACGTAAGCTCAATCACCAGGAGGTTGTGGAGGAGGACAAGAGACTGAAACTCCCTGCTAACTGGGAGGCTAAGAAGGCTCGACTGGAGTGGGAGCTCGCTGAAGATCAAAAGAAAAAGGTTTTTTAGTCTGAGGATTTATTATGGTATTCATAAACGTGATAGTGCTCTGTATATTCAGCACGATGACAAGTGTTGTTGACCAGGCTGTCAAGATTTTTATGATGATCAGCTGGAATAAAAGTGTGAGCAACTAGCAAGGTTGAGGACAATTGGAAATGTCGCGCATGTCCTTTTATTAAGAAGTTCATTTAATCATTTTCAGTCCTTGATGCCTTTTCAGTTCATATACATTTAGTCCTGCTTTGAGTTTATTTTTAAAAAACCAATCTATTTGTCTGTCAGGAATGTGCTGCCAGAGGGGAGGACTATGACAGAGTGAAACTACTGGAGATCACTGCTGATGATGCAGAGCGGTGGGAGAGGAAGAAAAAGAAGAAGAACCCAGACACAGGATTTGCAGGTTGGTGGCAGGATGTCCAGTGAACACAGACATAGATTTGTTTGCAATGTACTCTTTGGTTTCAGTGGGTTTAAGGTGGTTTGATGAATGAGAGGGCGGAAGAGATGGTGCTTAACCAGAACTACTTAATTCAACGTATTTGTTGTCAATGAAATCATTAAATTTTTCAAGTTGCTCTAATCAGTATAAGATACAAAGGAGCTTGGAGCACAGCGACACAGCCTCCTGCACTTTAGTCTCAGAGATCAG
The DNA here is from genome assembly GCF_016859285.1 of Xiphias gladius. Classification (NCBI taxonomy): domain Eukaryota; kingdom Metazoa; phylum Chordata; class Actinopteri; order Istiophoriformes; family Xiphiidae; genus Xiphias; species Xiphias gladius. The sequence continues at coordinate 8,924,072 of NC_053409.1, read as the reverse complement.
TGTGCACATAGACTGTCCAACCAACTTGTGTCAATAGGAGGAACCACAAAGCTGCCGTCTTTAGATTCCCCAACGCATGCTGTCACCAGCTTCAGGTTCACTTAACAAATAGTTACATATGTGAATCAGGCTAAGCTCAATGTACAGACTAAAGACTGCAGTCTTATTTAGCTTTAATTTTTAAAAGAAATCTAAACGGATTAAACATTTCTTAATCGATCACAACTTTTATGATTGGCAGTCATTGTTTAACATACTGCAGTGGTCGTCGCTTAATGGCTGTATTTACTTTGGAATCCCTTTGCAAGAATTTAGAGTCACATCAGGAAGTAAGATTGAGGCTAATGGTGATTAGATCCAACTGCTTTATTTCAGACATGGGTAACCCCCATGTGACACCATAGAACCATAGTCAGCTCATTTAGTAAATAGTAAGTTAATACAATTGACTGTTTGGAAAAGGTAAAGGAAAGTGTTGCACCGTGATTCTAGTATTCTGTTTTGTTTTACTGTTCTGTAGCATGTGATTGTTTGAGAAGTTGTTGACTGCTTTATCACACAGGGAAATGTTGCTACTAAAGATGGCCCCGTCTAAGTCCTAAATAGCAGCAGTGTATAGAACAATACCAGTTGCATGTAAGAACCCCTTGGGGTATTATTCTTCTTAAATTACTCCCAATTTAATCTACTGGAAAAAAAACTTGCTGTGTTTCCTAAATATGGCTGCCATCTGTTGCATCAAAACCTCATCTGCATTAAAACCTCTGGGGAGAAAATTATCACCAAAGGGGTTTCAAGAGAGGAAGGGAGGAGGAGAATTTGCTCTTCGTTCCTCTTTAACTAGCCGCAGGTTGTACTGCTGAGCCTTGTGCCTGCTTGCTGTTTGTTCCGGTAATTATAACCCAGTCAATTCTTTTTCCTCATATCTCACACAATGGACTGCAGGTTATGCTGAGGCCCAACTCCGACAGTATCAAAGGCTCACCAAGCAGATCAGACCAGACTTGGAAAGCTATGAGAGACAGCGCGAGGAATGGTGAGTAAAGCCTCCGTCCCTTTCTTCTTTGCTGTCACAGTACTGTATTTGTGACTGTGAATACTTTATCCAGATAGAAAGACAGCTCAGCATAGGAAGAAATGTCCCCGGGCATTAAAAGATATTTGTACATTCCCACTAACGGGTCCATAAAAGTGATTCATGAGACCATCACTGATATTAAGACCGTAACTGTGAAATTTGCTTGGTGTAAACAGCTTAGCATTCACCCATCACATGTGCACAAAGCATTTTCTATATGTTAACTAATGTAACCCCTCATCTACCCTGGGGTTAGTTTTGCCATATCTGCGCGCACCCATAATAATTTTTAAAATGTGAAAAGTGTTTGCGTAAGGGTAGCGCAATAAGTTCAGTGCCGGCAGGTTTTTCACCCTTAGAGGCTGCCACATGCAGAACTGTGAGTGATGCACCAACACATTGTGCCCTTAAGCCACAGCATCCTCTCTCATTGGGATGACCACTATCACAATGATGGGATAGAAAAGTCAGTTAAAGTATGTCAATGGTGATTATCTGTGGTAATGTACATCTAATTCCTTGGTCGGTGCTCCACAGCGGTGAGGACTTTTACCCCACGTCCAATAGCCTGATTCACGGCACGCACGTCCCCACGAAGGAGGGAATTGACCGCATGGTGGAAGATGTTGAGAAACAGTAAGTCACACTCAGAAGCAGACAGAAGAAGAGAGATACAGTATCCTCTCCTGACCGTCTATTAATTTAATCTCAGTCTGTCTCCCCACTAAGTATTAGCCTAACTCACTGGGCGGACCGCTAAGATAATACTTCATACAGTACTAACTGTTTTTTAAATTCTGCTCCCTAACAAGAGGCACTCTGCCAGACTAACAAGCTAAATGCTAATGATGGGGATACTTTGACAGAATAATGCATTATTGCAATAATGTACATAATGCAGGTCATTAGACGTATGTAAAATCCTCCTCGATAGAATTTTCTCCTTCCATGACTTTATTTAGGAAAAGCATGGGTGAGCTCAGCACTTTTTAGGCCAACATTACTTATTATGATTGGCTCAAGCAATTCAAACAAACCTTTTTTTTTTTTCCTCTTCTCCCATGTATCTCAGTATGACAGCGGGTTGAGTCAGATCTGTTTTGGCACTGGTGCACCACAAACATAGTGTGGAGCTAGATCCTGAAATATGAGACTATCTGAGTTGTAATAATGATGTGTGGAAAAAGTGAGTCTGTGCCAGTTTCGGTTTGGGGGGTGGGGAGTGGGGTGTTGTGTGAACCAGGGCCTATCCCAGCTGAAGAGATAACCCCCAGAGTGGAAATCCTGGTGCAAGCAGCTGATAGGAAGCACTTCAGAATCATCTGAACTGGGTGACAACTGCTGCTCAGACCATGGCAGACTGTGTATATAACCTTATATATGTCAAACAAATTTTCCCATGGTTACCACAAGTAACCATACGAAGTATTTTGGTAAGTGGGTGTGAGAAACGGTACCCCTGGTGTCCCTCACATGTAACTGACTGCTACCTCAAACAGTTCTGCTATCCGCTATTTCTTTAAGTTTACGTCTGTGCTACAGAAGTCCCTTTCACGTTTGATTGCCCTGGTCTTTCCCTGAGCTGTTCTATATTTGAGACAGTCTAAGGCTTGTGTTAGAGATGCGACTGTAGGGCATTAGACAAGGATTCAGTTGCCAGGGTATGACGCACAACAATGCTTTGAAGACACAGTGAATCAAGGCTGGGAGCTCCCACATTGACAGTATTTTCCTCTCAGTATGTATGTCTGCGTTAGGTTTTCCATTGCAACTCTCCTTGCCAAATTTAAAAGCACACTGCCAAATTATTGCCTGTAGCCAATTATTGTTAATGGCTAAGCCGTGGATAGTGGCCATGCTGGTTTATGAAATCCTCCCTGAGCTGCTTTTATTTGCGATTTTCAGGATCGAGAAGCGGGCCAAGTACAGCCGACGCAGGGCTTACAATGACGACGCAGACATTGACTACATTAACGAGAGGAATGCCAAGTTCAACAAGAAGGCGGAGCGTTTCTACGGCAAATACACAGCAGAGATCAAACAAAACTTGGAGAGAGGCACAGCCGTCTAGTGGGTCCAATCACCTCAGTGGACATGTTGACTGCTTCAGTTTTTTCTTCAGTTAGGACTCTTGGATGCAACTTTTTTTTTTTTTCCTCTTCTCCCATGTATCTCAGTATGACAGCGGGTTGAGTCAGATCTGTTTTGGCACTGGTGCACCACAAACATAGTGTGGAGCTAGATCCTGAAATATGAGACTATCTGAGTTGTAATAATGATGTGTGGAAAAAGTGAGTCTGTGCCAGTTTCGGTTTGGGGGGTGGGGAGTGGGGTGTTGTGTGAACCAGGGCCTATCCCAGCTGAAGAGATAACCCCCAGAGTGGAAATCCTGGTGCAAGCAGCTGATAGGAAGCACTTCAGAATCATCTGAACTGGGTGACAACTGCTGCTCAGACCATGGCAGACTGTGTATATAACCTTATATATGTCAAACAAATTTTCCCATGGTTACCACAAGTAACCATACGAAGTATTTTGGTAAGTGGGTGTGAGAAACGGTACCCCTGGTGTCCCTCACATGTAACTGACTGCTACCTCAAACAGTTCTGCTATCCCGCTATTTCTTTAAGTTTACGTCTGTGCTACAGAAGTCCCTTTCACGTTTGATTGCCCTGGTCTTTCCCTGAGCTGTTCTATATTTGAGACAGTCTAAGGCTTGTGTTAGAGATGCGACTGTAGGGCATTAGACAAGGATTCAGTTGCCAGGGTATGACGCACAACAATGCTTTGAAGACACAGTGAATCAAGGCTGGGAGCTCCCACATTGACAGTATTTTCCTCTCAGTATGTATGTCTGCGTTAGGTTTTCCATTGCAACTCTCCTTGCCAAATTTAAAAGCACACTGCCAAATTATTGCCTGTAGCCAATTATTGTTAATGGCTAAGCCGTGGATAGTGGCCATGCTGGTTTATGAAATCCTCCCTGAGCTGCTTTTATTTGCGATTTTCAGGATCGAGAAGCGGGCCAAGTACAGCCGACGCAGGGCTTACAATGACGACGCAGACATTGACTACATTAACGAGAGGAATGCCAAGTTCAACAAGAAGGCGGAGCGTTTCTACGGCAAATACACAGCAGAGATCAAACAAAACTTGGAGAGAGGCACAGCCGTCTAGTGGGTCCAATCACCTCAGTGGACATGTTGACTGCTTCAGTTTTTTCTTCAGTTAGGACTCTTGGATGCAACTTTTTTTTTTTTTCCTCTGTACGCGCTACATACCACGAGTACATGTTTATAAAATGCTAAAATGGAATGTGTATTAAAAAGGCAGTTTCTCAAACATTTTAGGTCATGAAAGATAATTTAGTTATCTGTAAGATATGTAATGTGTGGTGTTTCTTTGTATAGTATTAGGAGTGAAAACAAAACTCATGAGTATTCTTATGCTTATTTTTTAAATAAACCACTTCTAATTATCCAGTTACCTCGCACAATTGATTGTTTTTCCATGGGTTTTACTGTGTGGTCTGACATTTTGAGTGTGAGAATTAACTAACATTAACTACCATCAAACCTTGGGGCATGTTTAGCAGAAGATGCTACACAAAAGAATGTTGTAGGTGCACTTCAAGATGGGGACCAACAACTGAGCAATTCAATCTATTCATTATCATCCAGATCTTAGTTTAGCAAACTCGCCCCAAGCTGTGACATGAGTGGCAAAGCCTTGTGACTGGAGAGGAGATAAGAGAAATGAAAACAGGTTCGAATGCAAGTCTCCCTTCTCTGAAGTCCTGTCAGTTTACATGCAGTGGCATTGCACCCTCTGCAGGGCAAACAGTGATTGGTTTGTGTAGGGAAAGTCATACTGACATTGAACTGAATCAAATATATATTAGTTATGATATATTTCGCCTCGATATGCCACTTCTCATGGTGAACCTCACAGGGTAAATTTATGGGATTCCCCCAAAGGCTAGTGTGCAGAAGTGCCATGACACTTTTTTTTAGGTTTGGCTGAGGAAGGCAGGGGAGGTCCTCAAATGATGCCTTTGATATGTGACTCGGCTCTACAGCTGTTGGGGAGTGGGTAAGTGTTTATGTTTATGATTTTGATATTCTTGTAGTCTTATCTGATTCCCCTGAGGATATTGGCTGGGAATTTTTTTAAGGAACGGCAGTGCATAAATTCAATGTCGTGCGTCACAGACGATCCCACACCTTTGATTTTTTTCAAGGCCAACTGCCAGTTAAAGTGTTGCATGTAAAAGCAAAACGGCTTTTGATTTAAGTCTAGTAAACAGAAGAAAATGACTGAATAAATAACAGCGTCAACACGTGACTTTTTCCATGGACACAAAAGCCTGCAAGTGACTAAGAGTCTCCAGCTCTTGCTTTGAAAAAAAAAAATCAAAAGAAAAAACAAAACGTACATAATCACAATTAAGCCATGGGTCATATAAGAATAACAAGAGATACCTGTCTTCTATGCTTTACCTGTTAAAACTACAACAGGCAACTCTTTGTGTGTGAATATCAATGCGGTTGAAGTATATTAAGTAAACATTGCTTATTTCGGTTCTGGTATCTCCTGCTCCAGTTCCACTAGGACTCACTGTGGTACGTATTTGCATGCTTGGTCTCCTACCAAAGTGATTCAACAGAATTACCCGGTTAGTTTACACCAGGAGACACGCAGTCGGTCAGTAAGACACATTCCCGACAGTGTGATTTTACCTATTCGTTACAACAGATTTTGACTTGGATCTGAATATCAGCCTGAAAAAGTCTTGGAAGGACTAAAAAGTGCTACTCATTCAATAGATAGCTATCTTACCCAACAGATACGTTACCTTCCTGGAATAATTCACTGGGTTTTTTTATATATATATGCCCAGAACATGTCAGGATAATACTAAACAAGCTGTAGGGTAAGTAGCACAGCAGCCACAAAAGCAGATTATATCAAGTTACCCAAGAAAGGACCATGTTCAAATCCTGCCTTAGCAGACAGCTGATGGTGATAGATGGCTGGTTCACTGTCCTTACATTGTTACAGGTCTTGTTCACTAGAGACATTTGGACTTGTCATAGTGGGGAAAGGGCGGGGGGTTGCGCACAACACTAACAATGGCTCTGTTCTCTTGAAGTGTCACGTGTCAGTTTGACAGTGAACCAATATGCACAGTTCCAAGAGCCTGAAACTGATGCAGCTACATGGACTCCAGCCATCACCCATGTGGAATGGTCGGAGGCGCCATTACTTTTTACACCCCTGTACTGTAATGCAGCATTGTTTGGATAGAGGGGTCCGACTTTTTATATGTACCTTTGGAACCACTGCATCAGCTGGCCTGGTAATCTGACCGGCTCGGCTGCCATTTTTCTGTCACTTCATTCATAATCAAAATACCGAACCACGTTGGAGATCGAGGGATCTGGAGCCTCGAGTCTTCCAAAAGATCTCACAGTGGAAAAAAAACACCCGGCACCGAGCATCCAAGCAAATGCAAGGACACGAAAAGAAGCGGGATAACACTGACGCCACGTGGTCATTTGCAGGCATGGCAGCTAAGTCGCATCCACGTTCCATGTCGACGGATTTGTCCGTGGTCTTGGTCGCGGTACAGCAGATCCTGGAGGGTGGATCCTTGCACGTGCACCGCGGTTGGACCGAGGCGCGAACCCTTCGAAACCAGGACAGGGAAACAGAAAAAACCCCTTCATCTTCTTAGGCTGTCTCTCCCAGCTGCCAAATCTCCGCCGACCTGTTCCTACATGTACTCACTCGCACCATTGTAGCTACTTGCTCATTTCCAGGCTACGGTGTTTTTTTTTCTTCTTTTTTTAGAATTTGGCGTAACACTGGCAAATCCCACTATAAATTATTTTCCCAGTAGTCCTTACAAGTACAGAGTTACCTTTGGTTATTTGCATGCAGCGAGGTACATAATTAGTTGGACAGTGAGACTTGTGGAATTTCGTCTCTGTAGAGCAGCGCAGTGGATCATGAAACAAAGCCATCCAGATGTGACTAAAGTGCGGACTTTCAGTTGTAATTCAAGGGGTTTAACAAAAATATTGCATTAAACCTTTTAGGGAATTACGGCCTTTTTTATACATATTCAATCATTCTCAGAGGCTCAAAAGTAATCGGACAGACCAACATAATTTAAATACAAGGATTATTTTTGATACTTGGATGAAAATTCTTTGCAGACTTTGACTGCCTGAAGCCTGGAACCCATGGACATCACCAGTTGCTGAGTTTCTTCCCTTGAGATGCTTTGCCAGGTCTTTACTGCAGCCGCCATTAGTTGCTGCTCGCTTGTGGGTCTTTCTGCCCTCAGTTTTGCCTTCAGTAAGTGAAAAGCATGCTCAGTTGGGTTGAGGTCAGGTGACTGAATATTCCATTTCTTTGCCTTGAGAAGCTCTTGGGTTGCTTTCATAAGCTCCATATCAGTTTTGCAGCATGTGACTGAATCGTAATCTGAATATGACCAGATAGTAAAGCCTTATACACTTCGGCGTTCACCCTGCCACTTATCAGCAGTGACATCTTCAATAAACACCAGTGACCCAGTTCCATTGGCAGCCATACATGCCCATGCCATAACACTGCCTCCACCATGTTGGACAGATGATGTGGTGGCTTTGGATCATGAGCCTTTCCTTTCCTTCTCCCATCATTCTGGTACGAGTTATTCTCGGTTTCATATTTCCTAAGAATCTTGTCCAGAACTGGGCAGGCTTATTTAGATGTTTTCTAGCAAAGTCTAGTCTGGCCTTCCTGTTCTTGAGTGTTACCAGTGGTTTGCACCTTGTGGAAAACCCTCTGTATTTACCTTCGTGAAAGTTTCTCTTGATTGTAGTTTTTGACAATGACACACTTACCTCAAGAGTGTTCTGGACTTGGCTAGATAATGTGGAGGGTTTTTCTTCACCAAGGAAAGAATTCTGTGTTTATCAACTTCAGTTGTCCCCCGTGGTCTTCCAGACCTTTTGGTGTTGTTGAGCTCACCAGTTCATGCCTTATTTTTAAGATTACACCAAATTGTTGATTTGTCCACTCCTAAAGTTTCTGCTGTCTGTCAGGTTTGTTTTGTTTCCTCAGCCTAATGATGCCCCCCTTCATTTGCATCGACATCTCTTTGGACCGCATATTAAGAGTTCCCGTGAACAGCTACCAAATGCATCGCTTGGAAATCATCTCCAGAATTTTTATCTGATTAATTTGTCATGAAATAACATGGGAACAGGCCAAATTTTGTCAAAGTCAAAATGCTTATGTACCCAACTAGAGATTCAGTTGCACGTGTATTAATAAACCCTTAGTTATCATTGTACCCCATATACACTACTGGTATATCTGAATGCATCACTACTACTTATAATTGAATCAACCGGCTATGTAGAAAGGAGCGTTCTGTTTGAATAATCAACCTTGGCATTAGTGGTCAGAAAATTTAAATATAATTTCAGTCGCTTTGGAAATTCTTAATCCCTCCTCTGATGAGCCACTTCACAATAAAACCTTTCCCTTGACACTTAAGTTTTCATAGGCTAAACGTGGAATCACTTAATGCAGACCTGTGATTTGTGACTGGTTACAAAAATTGACAGAAACCATTTTTTTTAATTAAATAAACATCTTTATTCATTCTATAAACAGCACAATATACAATGAGGGGAAAAAAAATAATCCCACCTGAAACGAATTCTTCGCTTCTTCCCACTTAACTCTCTAAACATAGGAAAGAAAACGTCGACCATAAAATGAACATATGTACAAAGTATTTACAGTATTAGTATAGTACTCTGCCACACTAGTGTGACTTGGTGAGTGTGTGTTTGCGTGTGTTGGAGGATCGGCCTGATTTGACTTGAACCCAGTGGCCGTAGGGCTTCCTGCTTTCATAGCTGTCCACTCTGGGAGTTACCTTGGCACAGGATGGAGCTGCTGCTGTTGGTTTGGCCACAGAATTCTAAAGAAGAAGGTTACAAGAGGAAGAAAGCCATTAGAACGCATCATTATATGTTCAGGGGAATGTGATGCAGTGTTTGGTCCCGCCATTTACAATAAGAGTTTATGAAAAACAGGAAGAAAATGCATTTTAAACCACTTACATTGATGCTGAAGGAGATTATTCTCCTTTTAGGAGACATCTTTGGGTTGGACATGTCATCAAACTCCGCCTCATTGCTCTGTTTCAAAAAGACACGACAGAGCTGTAGTTAGATGTGAGTATAAAACCAATGGTAGAGTGAGCTTTAACAGTTTGTGAAGTTTATAGATGGATTATAGGCTTTTACTACTAATATTGTAAAGCACTTCCATGGCGTAGATAATTATTTAAATATTAGCTTCAACAAACTGCAGCTCTCATGCACCCCCCACCGCTGTCAAAGACTAGGCTCAACCATTAAATGAATTCTTCAAGGACAAACCTTGAAACAGAATAAAACAAAACAAAAATTGCAAAACAAAATATCAAAGTAAAAAGGATGTCTTCTCTGACTAGAGTGGCAGAATGATGGTGACGTAGGATTCCCAGCCCCTCAGCACACGCCTCGTGTACCAACTTATCTTTGGCATACGGAGAGGAGTTCTTCGGAAGTTTTTAGTTCTCGACAGGAATAGTCACTATAACGCAGTCCACGCGCCTGCGCTCCATCAGCAATTGGAGGATTCTGCTAAATAACAATGACCCATTTCAACTGCAAGGATAAATACATTTGTAATGTCAAAATTCTACTGCCTCGCTATATGAGGTACAGTCAGTGTAATACAGTATCTGAACTGCTTGTACATTATCCAATCATCTATGTGTGTAATTAGCATTTGAATAGACCATGTGCATCATGTCTACACACGAGCTAATCTATGTATGTGTTGGTTTAATTTCAAACCCCTAGTTGATAAGACATTACAGTATTACAAGAGTTATCTTTTAACCTTTCACGCAAACACATATTGTCGTCACCCAAGTCACATGACAGCCTTTTAATCCCAGGTGCCGATGAATGAAGGAGACCACTGTCATGTTATCTATGAAGACAGGAATAAATACAGAGAGTATGTGTGTTCCCTCAGGGGTCCAAAGGTAAACACAAAACACAGGAAATTCAACACAACATAGACCTCAAGCTAATAGACATCTGTACACATTACACTGCATGTTTGTTGCATTTTTTATAAAATGGTCTGAAAGCAACACGCAACTTTCATTTTTAAAAAATAATAAATAAAATAATTTTTCTTGTACATCCAAAGTCTTATGACCCCATTACCCACTAAGTAAAAAAATAATTTATGGTCAGTGCATGGTTATGCACACGTATCAAAAACCAGTGGCAGCCCCAAAAATTCTCAGTACCCCCCCTGCTTTGTATTTACATCTACTCCAAGATGGGGGAAAAAAACAAAACACTTTTAGGTCTCTAATTAGAAAATGTGGTAAAAACTTATCTTTAGTGTATGATGTGTTCAGTATGAGCTGACATTCACTTCCAGACACCCACCTGTGACAGAGTCTTTTCAGGGTCTTTTCTCACCCTAATCTCTGGTTCTGGTGACGACCGTTCGGACTCCACCAACTGCTCTGACAGGATTGGTTTCACACTCTCAGGAAGTTCCAGCTTCTCCACTCCAAGAATCTTGAGAGCATTGGCCTTTGCAGTTTTGAGGAGTTCTTTTTTATCTGGTGAACACAGGTTTTGACAGAGGATTTAATCAATTGGAAATTTACCATTTTGTCAGCTCTAAATTCTGCCTCTCTGGGCAATAAATACAAATACAATTTTACCATTTTATCCAATCAACTTACCATCCAAACTCAAACTGACAGAACGTCCTGAAGATATGGACCTTGAACGGTTCCTGTGGGTTCTGGCTGGAGATCGGGAAAACTTGCATCTAAACTGGCGCACAGCTCTCCTGTACCTACTCCAACGGCTGGAAGACCTGGAACGGGACCTATAGCGTCTGCGACGTGAGTGCCTGTCTGGCGAGGGTGACCGGCTGTAGGAGTGAGAGTGGGCCTTGTAGTGGCGCGGGGGGGAGCGGAGGCGGCGTCCACGACCATATCTGTGATGGCTGTCACAGCGACAGCGGGAGGAACGTCTGTGGCAGCGGGGATGAGAGCGGGACCTGGACCGAGAGGAGGACCCGCTGCTGGATGAAGAGGATGATGACGAACTTGAACGTCCCCTGTGGCTGCTGCGGCCCCTGTAGTAGCCAAAGCCAGAGGAGCGGTTGCTGCCACAGCTGCTTCGAGAGTGAGATGAAGCAGGGCTGTTCAGGTCAAAGATTACATTGATGACATCGCTCTGATGAGCCTGGGCCATTTCAGAGTGAGAGTCCTCTCCCTTGGCCATTGTGTCGTTTTTCTGCCACAGGCTGATGGGAGAAAAAAATAATTATTTGCATAAGTATTTAACAAAATTCCCTTTTAAAAACACACAGCAATCCCTGAACGGGGTGATACATTTGCCCCTTGTAGTAGCAGCAGCAATTAACGTGTGTCATTTTGCTTTTAGATAAGTGCCCTGATAATACCAGCCACAGTCTATGTGTAAGCCCGTGGCTGAGGTTGCATAACAGCTGGCATCTCAGTGCTGCCCCCTAGCGAGCAAACTAACGCTGTGCGCCTGCAATGGCTGACTGGAGAGCACTGGAAATTCCCCAGAATGACGCAAGCTAAATAGGTTGACTAGCTCGAGCTAACGTCTGTTGATAGAATATTAATCAAACTCCTTAACTTATGGTTAAAAAAACTAATTTGAAGTTAATGTTACAATTACTCGAGGGATACATTCATATTCACGACATTTGATTAAAACAGTCTGAACATAATTCTAGACTGGCAAAACAAAGTTAAACTAACGTTAGCGGCCGTTGTTTTGCTTACCGGGTCGTCCGTAGCTTGGAACCTTTGTTCTGATAACGTCGATATAAGCAAGATATGTCGAGAAACTTGCTTTCAATAACGTACAACAAGATGAAGATTTACGAAAAAAAAACTCAACAGCGATCAAATTCGTTGGTTTCTAGCCAAATATTTTCGAAAGCGCAAGCGTAGTCTATCTTGAAGGTGATCTTTCTGTCGTCGTCACGCAAACGAAAGCGGGACAGGCGGAGCACGAGGGCTTTATGTAGCCTGTGGAAAATTCCAGTCATGTGATGTTCCGAACGATCGGACTCTTTTGAACGGTTTCACTGTCTCGCCATCTCAGTTTGGTACGAATGTAAGAAGCCCATTCGTTCTGGGCGAAAGTTGTTGTTTTTAATGACCACGGTATGTAGTCTCCAAAAGTGACATTGTCACTCGTGCCTTTACTATCTAACAGTATGTAAAATCTGGATTGGGGCTTAGAAGAAACCGATTCAGTGTCGGCTCCCTCAGACTCGAATAAGTTGTTCAAATGAATCGAATCATTTGGGCCGACTCGCAGACCAGCAGAGAAGCAGCTGTCCTTCGATCCACTTTGACAGAAAGTGAAAATAGCGTAGAATGCAGCATTTGAAAGAAACACCCTTCAGTGCCTGCTTTGTGTTCACAGCTGTTGTTAATACATACATTATAGATTCAAGTTCCACCCTGACGTGCAGTGAAGATAAAAATACGGGACTTTGAGCACACATTGTGTAAAGTTTGAGTGTATGCAGGCCAACAGAGCACGTACAAGTGCTTATTGTTTCGGGGTGTGTTTAAGATATGGGAAACGGTGGGTACATCAATACCCATTGCAATGTGTGTTTTCTGTACATGATGAAGGGTATGAGGCTACACATTCATACCCGCATACCCTCTCCCCTTCAAACGCTCGCTCCCCGCCGCTGAGATTGGACACTGTGACGTGAAAAAGTTGTGGGAGGGGCAGTTTTGAGACCGTAAAATTCCACCAGACTCAAAAGCCTGGGAGGTATTCACGAGCTCCGCCTTCAGCAGGGCTTGTTTATATTCTTTATGTACTATATAGACTGCGTTTCAAAAGTGCAGTTTTACAATGCCATAAATAAGCAAGATCAATTCACTCACATATTATGACCAAACAAACGAGCTTTGAACTGAGCTGCATAGACAGATCTGTAGAGAAATGAAATAAAATTAATGATGAATCAAATTTATGATTTAATAGTATTTTTTGTCCATATAACCTGTATGATAAAACAATAAAATGTGTCTGTATTTTAATGATTTAAGGTATTATTATATATTATTATTATTATTATCATCATCATCACCACCATTATTATTACTATTAAATGTCAATAGTTTACAAACTTAATAATGCAACTTATATATTGGGGTAAATATTTGGTGGTACTGTCCTTTAAAAATTACCTCGGCAGACAAGAAATCTCGCGATGTTTTATGTAACCTCTGCCCTGTCTTCTTAGTGGCTTCCTACCTCTCACTTGACTTTAGAGTCGCCTATCGGTCCGTTTGCGTGAACCACCGTGTTCTGGTAACCTGGACCCTGAGCAAAAACAGGTTAAATAGCGTGCAGAGATGGATATTCTTACCGTGCTGCCGCCCAGCTTTGGATATGTCATATTTATTTACCTCTACAGTTGGCTTATGTTGGGGTATCTAGCAGTCAAGGTCGGGGCTGCGAGGAAGAAGTACGATGTTAAGGTAGCCGAAGTTTGACGTAAAGATGACTGTCCTGACGTTGGAATGTATCGAAATCTGTGCTGCGAGTTTGTATTTGTTTTCTGTTCTGATTCTCTTCTTCTTCTCCTTCCTTTAAAATGTATTTATTGTCGCTGAATATACATATGCTACAACAGAGTATTAGCAGTTCTGTTTTGGAAGCATTTTCCGTTGGTGTCTCTTGCTAATTTGTTGCGTATTTGATCTTTGCAGTATCCCACTATGTACAGTGACAAGGAGCAAGTGTTCAACTGTATCCAGAGAGCACATCAGAACACCCTAGAGGTGTACCCTCAGTGGCTCGTTTTCCAGACCATTGCAGCGCTTGTCTACCCGGTATGTATCACTTTTACTCAATCGTAATCATACCTAGTAACGATTATGTGTGTGTGTTTAAAGTATAAAACCTATACATGTTTTGTTTTTTTTGTTTTTTTGCTGCACTGCTTGGGCATAGAGGGTACTTTTATGTGAGATGTGTGGGAGGGGCAAGCAATCCTCATGATCTTTGGCATACATTCCCCAGATAACAGAGTCAAGCCCAAAAGACACCGTCAGAGTGATTAAGCACATTTTCTTGAGTAAATCACCCTCGTATCCTCCCACTGTTTCTGATTCTCTGTTTGTAATCTCAGTTGTCAGCATCTGTGCTGGGGGCTATTTGGGTGACCAGCAGGCTGTCCTATGCCTGGGGGTACTACACAGGAGGTAAGACTGATCTTGTGCTGATGTAATGTGGAAGGATGTAATAGTGGGCAAAGGCTATTAAGCTCAATTCACCTACTCTTTTTTATGTGTCAAATAGATTTTGCACACATTTTTAGGTTGACATAAGACATTTAAAAAATAGTTCACCAATATTATTTATCTATAAGTGTTGACTATAATATAATAGTACAGGGGTCAAAGTTATGAGTTTTGGTGCCCTTAAGGATTAAAACACAAAGTATAATCATTTGCTTTCGTTGCTATGTTTTGTAATGATAACAACAACTCAACAACTCATTTGTAATTCCCACAAAATAATGTTTATAACATTGTAGCATTTGAAGTGTAAAGGCTGCAGTTCAGGTGTCACAGAGGTTACAGTTAAGTGATTGTCTGGGCATTTCTATTGCTTCTTGCCTAGTTTTCTTTAATCACTTTCAGAAGACAGCATTCGAGCTAAAGGTAATGAAAGACATACATCAGTGCGGTCTAAATTGCGGTAATTGCTTAAGTGGTTAAGTAATGCATCGTCATTTAATGTGTTATCTGCAAGATATTAGTTGTTCAGACTTGCAAAATCAGGCCAAAAAATTCCCTTACGAACAAATTTGTTATTCATTGTCCATATTAAATAGTATTTTTATGTTTCATATAATTCTGCTTTGGTGAATGTTTGCATTGACCTGTTTTACGTTTTATTCCAGATCCATCCAAGAGGATGAATGGTGTCTATGGCTACATTGGATACTTTGGAGTCATCATTCTGTCCCTGTCTGTAGCTTTGCAATTGCTTGGTGTCTTTTAAAACGATTCTCATATTTTAGTTGCTCATCTGACTCAAGAGTTTGCTCATTTACACTGGCTTGCAGGACATTTTTAAATGTATCAGCAATAAAGTAGCTGTAAGATTCTTTAAATGTTTATTTCAAATTACGATGCCAAACATTTTTATGGACCACTAACTTTATACTTGATAACTTTTTATTCCAGTATTTGTTGTGAATGTTTACTCCATGTAATCACTGACAATAAAGTAGATGCTGATGCTTCGGCCTCAAATATGTTCTCTGTAGCCCTGTTCCCCGCAGTTGAAAGCTTTGCAGTGCGTGAATAATAAAGGGGTTAGCAGCGGCCATAAAGGCCCCATGTGACACACACGTGATGTCCCAACCAAGCACAAACCTCCCGTTAGATGGAGGATACGGCAAATGACCCTGAGAAGATCTACATGTCATTTTAACAAACAATATAAGATCTAAGGAAATGCACCGTTGACTTGAGTCTAGAAAGTTGATTCCTCCAAGATAACTAGTGTAAAATGCTCTCCCTTTGTTTGAATAAACATTATGTTTTTAAACACATATTTAGCTGCTCTGCACCCACACCACTGGACCACACATTGAGCAAAGTCAAATGCAAATAGGCCTCCATACAACGGGAGAAAAATACACATGAATCTTTTGTATAATATTCCTTCTCTCACATTTACGTCTCTTTTCTTTATTTAAATAATATTTGAATTACATTTAAGTATTTATGGATGTTTGCTTAGATACGTGTTAGTTTACTGGAAAACGCACCTTTTTTTGCAGTCTGCATTGGCTTCATAAGTAAATGTCAACGTATATGGTCTCTACAAAATGCTCATCC